>NC_079211.1:96090339-96283603 GCF_029633865.1 Lampris incognitus | reverse complement strand
AAGGAAGGAAGGAAGGAAGGAAGGGGGGTGGAAAGAAACAAGACATGAAGGATGGAAAGAAGGAATGAAGGAAGGAGGGACGGAAAGAAAGAAGACATGAAGGAAGGAAGGAAGGAAGGAAAGCAGGAAGGCATGAAGGAAGGAAAGATGAAAGGAGGAGACCGACACACGAACAAAGGCACAAACAAACAAACTGAACAACTGAACAAGTAACAGAAAGAAAGAAAGAATGAACAAACTAATGGAAGAAAGAAACCTCTCCATACCTTCGGAATTCCTGGCCGGTCCAGCCAGTCAGTATAAACAGTGGTGAGGGTGAGGCCTTCCCTGCAACACAATGACATGAGTGTTACCGATATTCCAATTACTGCAGCGACAACTCTTATTGCCCAAGACACCTTGTGAAAATATAGCCCTGGGAAAATATCATTATGATTGTGCTGGAGTAGATTTTCATGCCAACACCTTAAACGCAAAGACAGGCACACTGACTTGCCCTTACAAAGTATATATAGCGAAGTCATGCAGACAGTGAAAAGCAAATGTGTAGTATGTATACTTTATATATTTGTGTGTACATGTATACGAACGGGTTAGTAGTGCATGTGTGTGTGTGTGTGTGTGTGTGTGTGTGTGAGGAAACATCAGACTGACAGGTTAGGCGTATGCAAACTACAGCATACACTGAGATAAAGATAGTCAAAGAACTCACCCTGCATACACAAACAAGCACTAAATGAATACACACACACTAAAGTGAATACACACACACACACACACACACACACACACACACACACACACTTACTAAGCACTCCACTTCGTGTTTGCAAACTTCAGTGCAGAAAAGCTTACAAGAAGTCGGGGAACAGCCTTTCCCTCCAACATCAACCCGCCCTCTTCCTCATCTATTCCTCAGCTTATACACAATGACAGACACACACACGCACACACACATGCACGCATGCACAGTAGCCGTGACCCTAGGCGCTGCGTGTCTATTCTCATCCTAATCCTCGCTCTTCCGGGGGGCTGTTTACTGAAAAAGGAATCAGACACAAATATTGACCGTCCCTAACTCTCTGAGCTCTCCCTCCCTTTAATTCAATCAATCTCTGCTGGGGCAGCAGCACGCACCGCACCGCAGACCTGCAAAAAGACAACGCCTGGAGGAGACAGCAAGGGGAATGAAAGCGAGGGCTGAAGGGAAAGGGGGGGTGGGTGCAGAAAGGAGGGAAAGAAGAGGAAAAGAAGAGGAAAAGAGACAGACAGGAAGAAAGGAAAGCGAGACAGCGTGCAAGCGAGACACCAAAGGAGGACAGAGCAAACTAGCGGAGGAAGAGGTTAATGAGGCAGTCGGGAGAGGAGGAGAGCGGAACGAGCTGGGGGGAGAGAAGGAAAGGGAGGGGAGGGAGAGAGAAAATTAGAGAGGAGGAGAGCAGGAGGAGCAGTTATCCTTTTACACTCCAATTAATAAGAGAGTGGATGAGACTGCGCTCTTTAATAGGATTGGTGTCGGGAGTTTTCATGGGCTGCTTTTCCATAGCGGGATCGAGTTAATCTTCACAGAACCGAGGCCAAATCAATACCTGTAAAACAGACTTTAAAAAAAAACACTTTTCGTCTATCTGACAGTTTGGCCTGTGAATAGAATAAGCGCTGCTGTCAAAAAATTTCTAAAAAGAAATGCTAAAGAGAGAGAGAAAGAAAAAAACAAGCTTATCTGGTAGGACCCCTGGCCTTTTAGTTTAATTGACTTAATTGTGGAAACCAGGCAATGGCGCGTAACCCCAAGCCACTTTCAGGTATTCCAGGTTTTGTGCATCAAGAGCTGCTATGTATTATTCATAGTATCATGAAAGCATTGTAATGATAGTCTAACCGCATTACTGATAGCCATTTACATACCTCGCCGAGTCGGGAAACGTAGTCAGCAGCATTCGCAAGAAGTCCTAAAATGGAGGGCGCAGTTAGAGGAAGGCACATGAAAGTCGTACCTGCTCCCTGTTCTTGGGTCTTCACCACAACCTCGGTGTTTATGAAACATCCATTATTTGGCTGAGGATTAACGGAGGACCCCGCGTCCCCGTGTAAGAGATGGAGCCAGGTGGTATATATCACACACAGTAAAAGGAAACACACACGTATACACACACACACACACACACACACACACACACACACACACACACACACACACACACACACACACACACACACAGCAGGTGTGATCGCTCAGCCTCGTGGACCCAGTAAGGTAAACACGTATGGCTGAGCTGACGTGCGGTCATCAGTCTGAAATGCCATCGAAGCACTTTGAGCCATTTGTAAAACTCATATGTTCTAAGCTACATTTACACTTTGACTTGTCCGCCAAAATACCAGTGTGCCTGACATAGTAGTGTTCACACGGCCCTCTAAAGTAAGCCAAGAAAGCCGTCGAATCAGCTAAAATCCATGTTACAGCGGGTTACCTGAGAGAGAATGAGTTGCCCGTGGTATTTCTTCACAAACAATCTGAAGAAGGCAATAAACTGCGGCTCTCCTACTTTACTGGCCAGGAACCTGAGCAGGAAGTAGCCCTGGACGATGCCGGGGCCAAAGACAAAAGGATCAATCAGAGACAATACCATAGCCAATATCCATTACAACTACAATCTCAAACCGGCGCTGATAAAGGATGGACCTTCTTAAATCACAATGAGGGATGTACAAAGACAATAATTTGTTTGATCGATGACCCATGCCCTCCCCTGTTTCCCTCCATCCTCCCATCCCTCCTTCCCTCCACATTTGCATCTTTTATTCCTGTGCTTGGCATCCTGTTTGTCTTGCTGGAGAGTATTTTTGTATACATTTCTGTAGCTATATATTTTTGGTGATGTATGTACATAGTTTGACCTCTGACCCCCCCTTTTCTCCCCAATTGCATCTGGCCAATTACCCCACTCTTCCGAGCCGTCCCGGTCTCTGCTCCACCCCCTCTGCCAATCCGGGGGAGGGCTGCAGACTACCACATGCCTCCTCTGATACATGTGGAGTCGCCAGCCGCTTCTTTTCACCTGACAGTGAGGAGTTTCACCAGGGGGACGTAGCGCGTGGGAGGATCACGCTATCCCCAACCCCCGAACAGGCGCCACGACCGACCAGAGAAGGCGCTAGTGCAGCGACCAGGACACATACCCACATTCAGCTTCCCATCCACAGATATGGCCAATTGTGTCTGTAGGGACACCTGACCCAGCCGGGAGTAACACAGGGGTTCGAACCGGCGATCCCTGTGTTGGCAGGCAACGGAATAGACCACTACGCTACCCGGACACCCTGATCTCTGATCTTTAAATGTATTTCTCATTCTGATTGTCACTCTGCTACAGGTGTGTTATGTCAGGTGACTCGCTAACATGACTTATGGGTATTTAAGACAGCGATTCCATGTTGTTGTACTAAGTCTGAGGAAGGGCTTACTTGCCGAGAACATCCCTACTCTACATAAATCCCTCTAGCGGGAGTTCCCTTTTGTGGGATTTTTGTGTTTTGATCCAGCACCTGTGTTTTTCTGGATTTGCATGTCATTTTTTTTCATCATGGTTCGCTACGTGATGTCTCACCTTGAGGTAGTGGATTTGCATGAACGTCTTGCCGGGGTTGAGGGCGTGCTTAACAACGGAAGAGCCGGACTCACTGACCCGTCCAGTGTTGTCCGTGTTGGGCCTGCAAACGCAACAAAGAAATACACACGATAGCAAAACGTAAACACGAGGTAGGTAAATTCACAGAGATGCACACATACATCCAGCAGCAGACGGGCGGAGAAGTCTCGGCACAGACAGAAAGACCAAAACAGAGGGCGGAAACGGAGTTATCATTTATCCCTGCAGTCATCCCAACAGCACTTTGGAAAACCACAATCCCTATACAGGCAGAAAACTGTGTCAGCGGTACTAAATCCAGCCACTCTTACCGGTCCTCTCAATGGAGAATACATCGTCAAGCTGCCATAGCTTGCTCAGGGCAGGCTCGGACTCAAGCTGCAGATTTATAATGGCATGCTATAGTGTTTATACGATCTCGCTGCACTATGCTCTGACTTTACTGCCCATGACTCACATACACATGCAAAAACACAGTTAAACCCCACCTCCTCGTGTGCACACATGAACCCGCGCACAGACATGCATGCTCACACCCCACACACAAAGAGGAACGATATTGCTTTCTGTCCATCTTACAAATCATCTGCTCTACCCCAGATACACACTCGAACGTACACACATAAAACCAATAACGCCCTGCAAACAGGACACTGATGTTCGATGCTGTGCAATGATAGTTTCAGTTAGCTGGTATTGATTAGGCACAGCAGATTAACTCAGTGTACCAATATGAGGGCTTGAAGGATAACCCTCCTGCAAAGTCGATGCACCCGGCGCCTGACCCACCAATCAATACATCCTTCATCACCAGCCTGCACTTTTACACAGGACCGCTTCACGACAAAACCTAACACACACACACACACACACACACACACACACACACACACACACACACACACACACACACACACACAGGCATGCAGGCTCGTGCGTGTGCACACACATGCACACACGCATGCACAAATACACACATGCACATACATGCAAAGACTCCTGCACCCATGCACACACACAGCATATGAATCTCATTCTAAAATACATAACAGGTACACACAAAAAAAAACAACAACCTACAAGCAATGTCTGATTTGGCTCGTGTTGCAAGTCAGAATTCACGTTTTGAGAAGCCACTCAAATAAACCCCGGCACACCTCAACAGGTTCAAGCATTCGAAAGCATTTAAAAAGGGATTAAAATGTTGAGGTGGGGGCGAGAATCGAAAGTCAATTGAGGGGAGGATGAGAGGGGGAAGGAGACGACGAAATGAGAGGGAAAGGAGAGGGAGTAAGCCGAAAGAAAGGAGGAGGAACAAAGGAGAGACTGAGATTCCAGGGAACGTCTGGTCTGCTCAGCAGAGTCAAAGAGGAAGTCATCAACTTCCTGGCATTTTAAAGTGTTCTGGGCAGCTCTTCTACGAACCTGCAAAATTTGTATGAAAGAGAGAGAGAGTGTGTTTGTGTGTGTGTGTGTGTGTGTGTGTGTGTGTGTAGGATACACATCCCATTCTAGTTTCTTGGCAACAGATGAGCAGGGGCTGAAGTAGAACAATCAGTTTACCATCAATTAATAGAAAACCTCGAGAAATAATAAGGGAATTTATAGCAGCGACAAAATGTGACTCGTAGTGAGCTACACGTTACTAAAGTATATTGTTAGTCATAGCTGCTGGCAAGATGGCTGATGTCGTTTTATTGAAAATGTTGTCTGCATACCATGCCATGTCCAATTGCTGTGAATTTCCCTTTTCGAGGTGTGATTATGGGAGGTTGCGCTCCCTCCAGTTTGTCTGTCTGTTGTGATACATTTTTAACTGCTATATTTTTTATCTTGTGCTTTTTTTCTCCTCCCCCATCCTTTTTTTTTCTCTCTCCCCAATTGTACCTGTCCAATTACCCCACTCTTCTCACCCGCCCCGGTTGCTTCTCCACCCCCTCTGCCAATGCCACATGCCTCCTCCGATACATGTGGAGTCGCCAGCTGATTCTTTTCACCTGACAGTGAGGAGTTTCACCAGGGGTATGGAGGGCATGGGGGGCTATTCCCCCCAGTTCCCCCTCCCTCCTGAACAGGCGCCCCGACCGACCAGAGGAGGAGCTAGGGCAGCGACCAGGACACATACCCACATGCGGCTTCCCACCTGCAGACACGGCCAATTGTGTCTGGAGGGACGCCCGACCAAGCCGGAGGTAACACGGGGATTCGAAGCACCGATCCCTGTGTTGGTAGGCAACGGATGCCCCCTTATGATTTTTTTATTTATTTTTTTGACAAGACAGTGAAAAAAGAGAGAGGGGAGAGAAAGCAGAGGACGTGTGACACAGGCTGGATTTAAGCCAATTACGTTGCAGTTAGGTCTGAGCTCATCAGATACAGATTCAAACTGCTTTAGCCCCAAAACACCACTGACAGACCCCTTCTAAGACAGCAGGATATGCTACGGCCCCAGCCGTGGGTCTGTGTTCGAGTGTGCATGTGTGTGTGTGTGTGTGTGTGTGTGTGTGTGTGTGTGTGTGTGTGTGTGTGTGTGCGTGCGTGTGCTTGTATGTGTATTAATCAGAAATGACAAAAATAGAGACCTGTGCAAGCGAGGAAAAATAGTGACAGAGCTCGTATTTACACAGAGACTGTGTTAGTTATGTGCGTCAGAGACACCAACGGAAAAGTGTGGTGAGGAAAAAATGTTGATTCATCACTGCGATGTTAGACAAAGGAACCCCACCCTTCCCCCTGTCCAGCCCGGGGGATGGATGGATCGGTAAATCCCTCTCTTTCACCCTCTCTCTTTGTCAGAGATGATTTACTACAGCTTTAAGAGAAATCGCTGTTCACTGCCTTAGAAAATCATACAATAGCTCAATGTAATTCAGAATAAATTTCGCTCTTATCTGACTTGTAGGCAGTGTACGTGTGTGAGTGTGAGTGTGTGTGTAACCCTGTGTTCACCTGTGTGCCTACCAGCCTGTGTGCGTGCACGCGAGAGAGAGAGAGAGAGAGAGAGAGAGAGAGAGAGAGAGAGAGAGAGAGAGAGAGAGACAGATATGGAGGAAATCACAAGCTATTACTGACAGAACCTAATGTCAAACACACACACGAACACACACGCACACACACACACATGCACGCACACGCACCTAGAGGTTTATAGCTCCACAAGCCATATCCTGACAAATTACACTGGGTTGACTGTGGAAACCGGATAAGGTAGAGCAGCACTCCCAGCAGCCCAGTAAATCAGCAGGGAGAATGGCGTCTGGCCCAGGCTGCCCTAAATATAACTCATCTGAAATGGACTGATAAACACTGGCCACTGGGGCCCCTGTTGGATCACGGGGTGTCGATAGTGACCCACTGAACTTGGAAAGCACAACCTGCCATTTAGCTTTAGGGTGTGTGTGTGTGTGTGTGTGTGTGTGTGTGTGTGTGTGTGTGTGTGTGTGTGTGTGTGTGTGTGTGTGTGTGCGTGCGTGCATGTGTTTGTGTGTGTGTGTTGTGTGTGTGAGAGAGAGAGAGTAGGAGGAGAGCGAGAGAGAGTAGAAGAGAGCGAGAGTGGGAGGAGAGAGAGTGAGCAAGAGAGAGTGAGAGAGAGTAGGAGAGCAAGAGAGAGAGGGAAAGAGAGGGAGTGAGAGAGAGAGAGCGAGCAAGAGCGAGAGAGAGAGTGTGTGTGTCTGTAGTGAGTAGGTGGTAAATGTGTGTCTATATTTCTGTAGCCATGCCACGGAGCCCTGCTGCGCTTTGCTTCCTCCAAAGCAGTCACCGAGTCCTCTCTAATATTGCTTTGTGAATTGTGTTAACCAGACTGTGTTTATTCATATTATGTTACACCATGACTGTAATACTGTACAGTGGAGCCAGATCAGTACTTGGACATACAGGCAGTCTAGACCACATCAATGGGCCTGCCATGGCTCGGTCCCAACTCGCGCATTCGGAGTGATTGGTTACATCTGACCTCACAATGGCCCTAATGTTCAAACCAACACTCACGTATATACCAGAGACTCCACCAGAACAAGGTTGAAAAAACAAAAGAAGAAAAAAAAAAAAACAAAAAACAAACATGAATCGCAGTTGTAGTCCAAAATGTTTCTTTCAAACCAAACCCAGCTGCCATTCAGACATTTGGCTTATGTGTGAATGGATTTCGACTCTGCCCCAACATGCTGTGCCACTCTCAAAATTGTCTGCATTTAGCAACGGATTTTCCTCTAATGCCGCTTTGTCTTGTCTTTTGTCTTTTCGCTACCGAAATGTCATCACCCAACAAAATCGTCCAACATTTGTGTGTGTGTGTGTGTGTGTGTTGTGTTTGCATTTTTAAGATGTTCCTACTCTTTTGTTGATTTAACCCTATCAGCTGCAGAGAAACCCGGCCCTGATCCTCCTAATCACCATCAGCTCTGGCTCATAGGGGACCTCTTGATTGACAGCCAGACAGGGACAGCCTGCAAGTGCAGGAGCTTTTCAAGTTGAACCCCTTTACCCTTATATTCCCCGCCATCCACTACTTCAGTGCAATGAAAATGACAATGCTAAACCCTTCCACTAATAGAGAACTTCATATTGCACAACATAGGCTGCAGACAACAACTAGACTGCAGATTGTTAAGCAGAAATATGACGCCTGAATTTTCCAGCCAGACGCGGTGAACCACCTAACCCCACATCTACAGATATATGCTATTTCAGGTTCTCCCGTAGTCAACCTCAAGAACAGTACCGCCAATTAATTACACTCACGAAAAACAAAAGCACACGAGTTTTATTTTAATTGGATACCACTCATTTGTAATTGTCTCTATTGTATGACGATGTATGAATGCATCAACTAGGAGAAAGCAACACACAAGGTCACCAGCACAACTAAGTGTTGTGAAATCAACAAAACAGGAATGTCTCGTTTACTCGATTGCCATTTTCAACCTTTGCCGCATCCATCATTTCCAGGTAAGTGGCTTTTTTTTTAAATTCAAAGAAAATACTATGAGTGGGTGCAGTGAAAGAATCTGGAATTTCCAACCTCAAACAGTTAAAAACCCTGGCTAGGGCTTGAACCCATAATCCTTTGTGACATTGTGGTTCAACCCTGGATGAAAAGAAATCTAGGTGTGGGTCCCATACTGTCAGGCTGAGATTAATAGTAGTGTGTGTATGTGTGTGTGTGTGTGTGTGTGTGTGTGTGGTATACACCAAAGTGCATTTACTTGTGTATGCATGTCTAAATTAAACGCACAAAAGACATGACAGTGCGGTACACCTGGATATACTGTGTGGCAACACCTGCCACACCTGCATCCTTGGATTGCATATAATGTAAAATTGTGCTCACGTGCACATGCATGGACAGACACTCAGACATGCGAACATGTTCAGTGTCTTTAATAGCCTGAAGAAGTATAATATTCCCCTAAATGTTATTTTACAGACAGAACGTTTGTTGAAGGACACGACGTGTTCACAATGCTCTCCTTACTCTCAAAAGGGAGTCATTTTCGCCCTGAGCAAGACTACAGCAGAAGGCTGCGGTTGTGATGGGGAGGTCCAAGGTGTTAATGTTTGCAATTATTTGAATGATCCATCCATCCATCCATTATCCAAGCCGCTTATCCCAATTGCGGTCGTGGGATGTTGGAGCCTTTCCCAGCAGACATTGGGCGGCAGGCAGGCAGGCAGACACACCCTGGCCAGGCCGCCAGTCCATCACAGTGCCGACACATTCACGTCTAGGGACAACTTAGTATGGCCGATCCAAGCTGACCTACACGTCTTTGGCCTGTGGGAGGAAACCCACGCAGACACTGGAGGAACATGCAAACTCCACACAGGGGATGACCCAGGATGACCCCCACGGTTGGACAACCTTGGGGCTCAAACCCAGGACCTTCTTGCTGTGAGGCGACTGTGCCGCCCATCTTTGCAAATATTTGAATTAAAAAAACACAAACAAAAAAACAGGTCATTGCTCAAAACACCACGGCTGTTCAGCAAAACCCCCTCTATAGATGGAAAAAAGGTGAACATTTTTGAAACTTGTATTGCATTTGGCTGTCAGAAGGACTTGTGTCAAAGAAAAAAGTGTTGCATCAAAGGCACACCAAACACAGTAGATTTCACAGCTCGCCATCTTACAGTAAATCAAGAGGCGGCACCAAGGAGGGGCTTGTGGCCATACTCATAGATCACCAATTTTGCACAGAAATTGACGCCGAATTCATGAGCAACAACTGGACCTGCACTGTGTAAAGACGGCTCTATTATCAACGCATGCCCTCACTTGCTGTATTTGAATTATGAAAAACGAAAAGCGTGTATTTTATTTGCATGAATGCCACGATAAACACCGAGAAGGGGGTTGATGTCTCACCGACGCTCACAACGCCACTCCACTTGCTTTGAGTGCCTGTGTGCTTAATGTATTTGGGCCGGCCGGGATGGAAATAGAAGAAAATATCTGAAAATCAGTCGAGGAAAATGTGTGCCTGCCTTTTAGTGCAATGTCTCCAGCATTCCCCCCAAACACACTCAAAACAATGTGTTTGAGAACATTTCTCAGCCGCTGTTGAACGCTAACATCATTCTGTCTCTACTCGCTGTGTTTTTCAATTGACTGGAGTAGAAATGTGTTCAAAAAATAACACTTTCTGGGCGGCCGGGTAGTGCGGCGGTCTATTCTGTTGCCTACCAACGTAGGGTTCACCGGTTCGAATCCTTGTGTTACCTCCGGCTTGGTCGGGCGTCCCTACAGACACAGTTGGCTATGTCTGCAGGTGGGAAGCCGGATGTGGGTATGTATCCTGGTCGCTGCACTAGCGCCGCCTCTGGTCGGTTGGGGCGATTGTTCGGGGGAAGGGGGAACGTCCCCCTGGCAAAACTCCTCACTGTCAGGTGAAAAGTGGCTGGCGACTCCACATGTTTCCGAGGAGACATGTAGTAGTCTGCAGCCCTCCCTGGATCGGCAGAGGGGGTGGAGCAGCGACCGGGACGGCTCAGAAGAGTGGGGTAATTGGACGGATAGAATTGGGAGAAAAAAAAAGAAGGGGGAATCCAAAAAACAAAAAAAAAACTTTCTAAAAATTAAACAGGATTTGAACCATTTTTCAGTAGGACTAGCAGTTGAAAGTAGTTAAATAGGCGAGTTGAATAGTGCAAGGAGTATTAGCACGAGGATGCTGAAGTTTTCATGGTGATGTTTATCATTACTATAGTTTGCATTGAGGAGCAACAACATCTGGGTGCTAGAAAATAACTGACTATGCGTTGAAACGTGCCGAGTATACAGGTAAGTCTTGCATTTTTACGCGTTTGCAACGCTGTTGGGAGAAATTCTTGCGAGACTGGATTCTGCTCCCACCCTAACATCCGTTCGTGGCTGCCACGGGGGAGAAAATCTGACTGACAAGCGGCTCGACCAATGAAAGACATACCTGAGGACCTGAAGCTCCTCCTCTAAGTTCTGCGCCTCGTCAGAGAGTCGTCTCCATCTCAGCAGGGCCTTCAGATCATACTGCTCCACCGCATCTTGTGGAGAGAGCTGGA
This sequence comes from Lampris incognitus, assembly GCF_029633865.1. Lineage (NCBI taxonomy): Eukaryota > Metazoa > Chordata > Actinopteri > Lampriformes > Lampridae > Lampris > Lampris incognitus. The sequence goes on along the minus strand of NC_079211.1, from coordinate 96,272,411 downwards.
GAGATAAAGGAGGAGAGAGAAATAAGAGGGACCAAAGGACAGAAAGAGAGAGAGGTTCGGAGGGAGGAGAGGGTGGAGAGGAGTGGAAATCAAAGGGGGCAGGGGGAGGATGGACAGGAAAGAGAGCAGGGGAAAAAAAAAGAGAGTTTCACTCCGAAGAACAGCAACTGGTAGGAACAGTTTAATGATTAGGGGAGTGTAAGGGACTCGTGAAGGAGAGGTGAGCACTGCAGCTGCTTATGTTACTATAGCTCCCTGTTTAGCCTGCTTTAGGCAGCAGTAAAATGCTTACCTCAAGTCCTTCAAGTTCCCCCAGAGCCAAGCCCACACCATAAAAATGACATGATTAAAGAGCACAGACACAAGACAAACATTTCTGGGTAATTCTAGATGTCGTGGGAAAGTAAGTGGATGGATTAGATTTGTGCCAACACGAAACATTGAATTTCATCAGTCCCTTATCCCCCCACACCCACCAAAATCATCCCCCCGGTCACCATGTTCCCCCCACTATCTTTATTATGGCGTGATATAGGTAAACAGAAGTAAGCGTGAGGATCCTCAGCTACACTCTTATAAGCCGGGATCTCACATTACACCGGATAAATTAAACGTTGGTAAAGCGCATCACACGTGATCTCAAACGTACTTTATGACAGTTGGCAACGTTCGAATTTTATCAGCTAACTGCTATCTCTCTTCTGAGTCACTTCGGCTGAAAGCATTTGTCAAATAAGTAACTGTAGATATAAGTGTGAATGCAAATGTCATTTGCGTGTACAAACGTTCTGTATACTGCAGTATACTATCCTGCATTCAAAGTCTGCATTGACCGTTTTTGCACGTGTATCCTGTTCTTGCACCAAGTACTTTTATTTTCCACTTTCAAAAATGTTGTTGTACAGCATATTACAGACGCGGTCCCGCACTGCTCTGCAAGCAGTGATGAACAAAGGTCGACAGGGATGCTGTTAATCTAATGACACAAGATGGACAGCGTTAACCGAGCACAGTAGACTGTAGCTGGCTCCCGTAATCAGGGCGTCATGTCCTTGTACCTTCTGCGCTTGTGCCCAGATGATGTCCTCCAAGTAGGTGGCAAAGCCCTCGCTGAGCCACTCCTCGGTCCAGTCTCTGGCGCCTATAGCCAGGCCGAACCAGGAGTGGGCCAACTCATGGCACAGCCGGGAACCAAGCAGAGACTGGCCGCCCTCAATACCACCTGGGCCACCAGCACTCAGCACACTCTGGGACAGGAACACTATATGAGGACTGGGAGAGACAGAGGGATAGAAGTGGCGGCGGGGGGGGGGGGAATTATCCGTTAATGATGCACACATGAAAGATGAATATATACATGAACCCACTCGTACAAAACCAGTTATAGCCAGGGATAAAGAGAGAGAGAGAGGGGGTGTCCGGGTGGCGTGGCGGTCTATTCCCTCGCCTACCAACACGGGGATCGCCGGTTCAAATCCCTCTGTTACCTCCGGCTTGCTCGGGTGTCCCTACAGACACAATTGGGGTGAGAAGTCAGACGTGGCTATGTGTCCCGGTCGCCAGTAGTCTGCAGCCCTCCCCGGATCGGCAGAGGGGGTGGAGCAGCGACCGGGACGGCTCGAAAGAGTGGGGTAATTGGCCAAGTACAATTGGGAGAAAAATCCCCCCCCCCAAAAAAAAAAGAAAAGACAGAGGACAGACAGAGAAAGAGAAAAAGGGAGGAAGAGAGAGAGAGAGACAGAGAGTGAGTCAGTGAGAGTGAGAAAGACAGACAGAGCGGCTTAGTACTAAAGACAGAGACAAATGCAGACAAAGGTACCACCCTGAATAGATCATAAAGGGTGCAGAGGAATTTTTCCACACCTACTATTAGCGAGAATACGATGTAGCCTGTACGACGCCGTGCAGGACAACTCTGTGTGTGTGTGTGTGTCGCCCTGTGTACATCGTACACACCCTCATGTTAACGTATGCGTGCACAGAGTGTGAGACTTATCGAAAGCATATCCTTTTCTGCATTACTCCCCCCTGGCCTACACCATTCTGCCTGCATTTGGTGAAGACATTTTAGTCATTAAGCTGTCTTGCCAAGCCTAACTACCTGCCCTGAATGAATACGAACGTCAAGCAAGAACTTAATGTTCCTTGGACTCAAATTACCAACCACTTACACTTGGCAGATCTGCCGCATAAAATCAGACATTGCTGCAGTTGCCGTTCAAAGTATGATGGACCAAGAATACTTCAATACAAAATACGATTGTCACCGTGAACAAAAGATATCTAAAGAGCCAACGTTAAAGTGAAAATTAGGGAATTACTGTGGTTTTAGTCTGACGGTTGTGGTTTTATGGAGCAGTGTAATTTCATGGGTCCTCTTCCTTTTTGTTTCCATGCATCTTTACTTAAGGGGCAAATTATTGGGCTGCAAGTTCTGAGATTTTTTTTTCACGTTAAAGGATAACTGTGGAGCTAATTCTCAGATTTCCTAACATTTCTATGGCTTTACGTACCTCTTCGTTGAGCAACACCAAGTGAAAAATGAAAGAGGCAATGCGCAAAGGAGGGTTTGCCATGTCACGAAGCTACTGTATTAGAGCCCAAACCTGGCATTAAACCCATTCGTAATCCCCTTGGACGTTTTATTTTTAACTATAAATAGGCATATAATTTTTGGATGGACTTTTGGACGAGCGAGTGTTTGTTAAATGCCATCACAGGCTTGTTAAGTGAGAGGCGGACAGACCACTGAGGACAGGTTGAGGCGAAGACACACCATGCGATCCCTTCTCTCACGGTAAAAACCGTTCAAAAAACATAAAAAACCCCGGTATAGCTTACATATACGGTTCTACTGCAGCATTTAGTATGTCTCCAAGTATGTGTGCAACATTGGCAAGCTTGCATTTGTGACTAAAACTTCCATCAAGCCTTCAGTAATGCAGGTGATAAGAGGAAGCGAGATGTTCACGCTTTCCACAAAGGGTAACCTTTTGGCTCACATACGCGTGCACGTGTGAGCTAATGTTAAAAAGCCTCATTAAGCAATTTGGCCAATGGCAACAACTTATCAAAGCTTGGAGCCAATCAGAATTGAATCAGAGTGGAAATAACAATGCGGAGTGGCCGCATTCCAATATAATTGTTAGCACATGTGACTTGGTAAGTGGTCCACTATTTAGATGATGCATTTCCCCCATGTCCATTATTGATAGCTTTTAAAATAGTGTCCATTAAGATGCTTGCGTTTTCCCCCCTCAGCCATGCCATTCTTTTCTTTCAAAGGGGAAAACTTCACGTTTTTATCAGGGTTCGGAAAATTCTTGCCTACGGAAAGTAGTAAACACCTCCTTAAATGGGTATGCATAAGACACGCTGCACTCATTCACATACTGATGGTTAGCTTTCGCTCTATAGTGACACAGCGGTCTACTACAACCGAATACTCCTCAGATGAAAAATGACCCGGCATCCTTGGGGTCGGGGTTTTCCAGCCTCGAGCTTGTGCTGAATCACAAATTTCCACTCAAACTAAATCACTGCAAACTTTCCAGTCTTGCGGCTAAGAAAGGATGATTTCAAATATTTGAGAAATTGCCCCCTCTGGGTCAGTGTTTCTCAACCGGGGGTCCGCGGACCCCTAGGGGTCCGTGGTGTAATTGCAAGGGGTCCGTGAAAATAAAATATCTTTAAAAAAAAGATCCTATGACATTTATAGAAATAGGATTATTTTACTCAAATGTGACTGAGACCTTTATCTACCTAAACTATAAAGGGTAACAGGACTTTTTTTTCTCTAATTACATCTGTTTCACAAGTGTAATTTATTGTATTTTAATAAGAGATCTCGCTCCCGTTTGCATTGTTAAAAGTTACTGCATAAAAATTCTGTTGTTACATATATCTGAAAGTTACTGAATACATATTCTGTTTTGTTACATATATCTGAAAGTTACTGCATAAGAATTCTGTTTTGTTAACTATATCTAAGTTACAACTGAAAGCTCTTATTTTTGCCCCAAAGAGTGAATAAATGCTATAATGCAATTTAAAATGCAGTTTCTACTGTTTCTACAAATTGCAACCCCCCTCCCCCAAGATCAGGTGGAGGGGTCCTCAGGGTAGATCAAAAATACGCAGGGGGTCCAGGACCCCAAAAAGGTTGAGAACCACTGCTCTAGGTTACTCGTGACGGCATTTACTCGCCGTCATGCACATTCCTTCAAACATGGCTCAGAACTTGATTCCCAGCTAGACACCTACGGGTGATGTGTGACCTCTTTTGTAGCCGGGAGACAGCACTGGCAGAACAGGACCAACGGCAGCGCTCTGTCAAAGACCCAAGGTCACGGCTGAAGACTTTTCTGGAGCATTCTTTGCTCCTGTCTTATGTAACAGACCCTCCAGGTCCTCAGGGGCTTGGAGCTGGCTGTGAGCAAGAGAGGCAGGCTATTCTCCCCTTGAAGAATGGGAGAGGGGTCACAGAGGTGCTAATGAATGGGTTCTCTTCCTCCTGTCTGATATAGCAGCACTGGACTGTTTGGGGTCCCATTCAGATCCTCTACAATTCATGGCTCCCAGTAACCATTGACCTGACAGAGAGGAGCCTATATGTGATGAATGCAGCTCCCTTAGACAAACACTTCGTGTTCCACTATAACAATCACCAGAAAAAATTGGGTTACTTTTAAGCACCAAATCAAATCAAACCGAATCAAATGTTATTTGATTCGGTTTATTTATTTTGAAAATGCAAATAAAAGCAAAAAATGACCAAGCATGAATTAAAAAAAACAAAACAAAAAAAAAAAATAAAAAAAAATAAACAGGCATCCGGGTAGCGTGGCGGTCTATTCTGTTGCCTACCAACACAGAGATCGTGGGTTCGAATCCCCGTGTTACCTCCGGCTTGGTTGGGTGTCCCTACAGACACAATTGGCCGTGTCTGCAGGTGGGAAACTGGATGTGGGTATGTGTCCTGATCGCTGCACTAGCGCCTCCTCTGGTCGATCAGGGTGCCTGGGGGGAATAGCATGATCCTCCCACGTGCTGCGTCCCCCTGGCGAAACCCCTCCTCATTGTCAAATGAAAAGAAGCGGCTGCTGACTCCACGTGTATCAGAGGAGGCATTTGGTAGTCTGCAGCCCTCCCCGGCTCGGTAGAGGGGGTGGAGCAGAGACCGGGATGGCTCAGAAGAGTGGGGTAATTGGCCAGATGCAATTGGGGAGAAAGGGGGGGGGGCAACAACAACAAATGATAAAAATAAAACCAAAAGAATTCTCAATAGAGAATCCAACAAATATTATATGTTCAAAAAGGAGCAGGAGGAAGTCATTACCTATAATTTCCTGCCCTCCCCCCTCTAATGCTGAGTTAATAAAACATCAGAGTATGTCATTCTCAACGTCTATCTCCGAATGACTCAATAAAAAAAAACAATAAAAGCAATAAAGCATCTCAAACATAATACGTAGGGTTGGCTGCTTTTGCGTCTCGAATCCACGCTTTGAAGGTCTCGGTCTCATCGTGGACTTAACAGCATAATGACTTGGACCTGGGTTGGTCTCAGGCACTGCGGACACAGATAATTTATCAAGCCCGGTCAAGTTCAAGGTTTTAATTTACCTTTTTTAAATTTTTCATTTCTGAAATTAATATCAAACTTTCCCTGAGGAGATCAATGAAGTGCAATCTAATCCAAGCTGTCTTTTTTTAAAATTATTATCAAATCATGCATCTGGAACATTGAAACATTGGAATCTGGGACATTCCTTCGTTGGCGGGGGAAATGAAAAACCCTTAATAAATATTACAGTGTAGTGAACCTTTGAATTTTATTAGTACGAGTGTAGACTACCTCAGTTACAGTAATTGTGTTTAATTGGACTTGTACTATTCTGGTGTCTGTCTACAGACGTTTTGGCCCCATTAGTCTTGAGTCCAACCCGCCACGTTAAAGCCTTGGACTTTACTCTGGCTCGATGAGTTTCAGTCTTGGATTTGACTCGGACTCGCTCCCCTTGTCTCACTTTGACAACAAGGCCATGAATGAATTGTGCAACATAATATTTCTGCACACACATAAGTCGTGGCGTTAGCTTTAATTGTAAAATAATAAAAAATAAACTGGGTGTCCGGGTAGCATAGCAGTCTATTCTGTTGCCTACCAACACGGGTATCGCCGGTTCAAATCCCCGTGTTACCTCCGGCTTGGTCAGACGTGCCCGCAGACACAATTGGCCATGTCTGCGGGTGGGGAGCTGGATGTGAGTATGTGTCCTGGTTGCTGCACTAGCGCTTCCCCTGGTCAGTCGGGGCGCCTGTGCGGGGGGGGGACTGGGGGGGATAGTGTGATCCTCCCACGCGCTACGTCCCCCTGGAGAAACTCCCCACTGTCAGGTGAAAAGAAGCAGCTGGCAACTCCACATGTATCGGAGGAGACGTGTGGTAGTCTGCAGCCCTCCCCGGATCAGCAGAGGGGGTGAAGCAGTGACCGGGACAGCTCAGAAGAGTAGGGTAATTGACCAAGTACAACGGATAGAAAATGGGAGGGGGGGGGACCCCACTGGACCTAAATGACGAGCTACACAATAGTCTTGATATTGTAGTGAACCTTACTATGTTTATGGGTGAAGACCCTCACTCCACCTGTTGAACAAACGGCCTTTTCCCGTGGCTCCAACGAGTCATTGTATTGTTAGCACTGGTGAATTACAGTAAACTGCAAAATGTGCTTCTCTCATCAAGGAGCAATCAGCATCTTAAGACACAGAAAGACAGGGGAGCTATGTTCTTGCTTTTCCATAACCCAATTACAGGGACAAGCTAAGTGAATTATGCAGGAAACGGTGAGTAGAGACGTAGGCTAGGCCGGCTGTGCCAGACAGCTTATTTTGAAGGAAAATAAAATCGGATATCTGAACAATGCAACTAGTCTTTATTTCTCCCAGGACTGTTTTATCAGATAGAAGGCAGGCCGTTGCCCTGTGTTATTTAAGCACATGTCAACATCATACAATAGGGTCTTTTGGGCATAATTTCCAAGACAGCATCTCAAACAAATCTAATCCTGTGTTCGTCCTCATTACGCAAACAAAGGCTCTCACTGGAGCAGGGGATGCTAACATTAGCTTTATGAGTTTCTTTGTCGCCTAATCTTATTCCTCCACAATTGGATAAGCACGCTTTTGTTGTCAGTTCCAACAGTGCTGGTGTATGTATGAGTGAGTGTGTGTGTGTGTGTGTGTGTGTGTGTGTGTGTGTGTGTGTGTGTGTGTGTGTGTGTGTCAAACACAAAGACAGCCTTTCAGAGACGGCGCCTGCACATGCTCCACTGAGGGAGGTGGAATCTGTCACTTGGGTGACAAATAGTATCATCCTATCACAGTTGTTGTGCGTTTAACAACAGCACCTTTCACAATAAATGATATGCCGAATGACATCAGGTGACGCCTGGGACCTGTGGAAACACACACACACACACACAGCATGCATGTATGTAGTTGTGCACGTGTCTATACACTCCTAGTGTTAAGAAGAGTTTGGTTGTCCTTGTTAATGACATATTTGACTCTATGTTGTATTTGTGATAGCGCGTCAGGGAGACCACTACCCATAAAGAGAACATTGTGTGCTCCACTATCAAGAGTAAAGAATTTTGGGGCATCCGGGTAGCGTAGCGGTCTATTCGGTTGCCTACCAACATGGGGATCGCTGGTTTGAATCCCGTGTTACCTCCAGCTTGGTTGGGCATCCCTACAGACGCAATTGGCCGTATCTGCAGGCGGGAAGCCGGATGTGGGTATGTGTCCTGGTTGCCGCACTAGCGCCTCCTCTGGTCAGCCGGGGCGCCTGTTCAGTGGGGAGGGGGAACTGGGAGGAATAGCGTGATCCTCTCACGTGCTACGCTCCCCTTGGCGAAACTCCCCACTGTCAGGTGAAAAGAAGCGGCTGGCAACTCCACGTGTATCGGAGGAGGCATGCGGCAGTCTGCAGCCCTCCCCGGATCGGCAGAGGGGGTGGAGCAGCGACCGGGACGGCTCGGAAGAGTGGGGGTAAATGGACGGGTACAACTGGGGAGAAAAAGACTCATCAAATCAAATTCTTTCATCATTTGTGGACACTTTTCCAAGGTTTGATTTTTTTTTATATTATCCGCCGTCACAAAACTGATCCAAAATCTCGACCAAAATCCCCCTATGACTGTATCGCAAACCCATTAAACCAACCACGTTTAACAACTTCCCAGTTTTGCAAAATAATGAGTCTCTTGATTAGTTTAGGGTGTTATAGGTCCTGGACTTTTCTTTCAGCTGGCTTTCCTCTGGCTGAACTGCTGATAACATCAAGATGTCTTTATTTCAACCTCTCCTGAGAGAGCCTTCCTCTGATCCAGCCATTCCTTAAGAGGCACAAATCAATTTCAAAGCTTCTAAACTCTGAAGGACATGGTTTCTAAGAAATTCACACAAAATGCAGAATGAGGGGGGTGGGGGGAACAGTCTGCTTTTAGAAGTTTATGATACTGAAATTTCCCCTCACTGGATAACCAACAATCTCCTGATGAGCGCAGATTCCAGCATCTGGTCACCGACAGCATAGTTCATGGTCTTCAAATTGATGGAAAAAGTAATCGGTCTTGTTGCGCTGGGACTTCTCTAGAGTGGCTGTCAGATAAACAGATTCTGGTCCCTTTTAATGACGCTTCTTTGGCTTTCCTAATTTGTCAAAACTGCTTCAGAACCCAAGTCTCCAAGTGAAGCACGAGCCTATTATGCATACAGCATGTGTAGAAATCAGGTACACGCACACACCACACACCACACCACACACACACACACACACACACACACACACACACACACACACACACACACACACACACAAAATATCCCTTTACAGCCCTCATCCACAGATGCAGTGCAATATACATGCAGTGAGTATAAATACTCATAGTTTCTATGTCCGAATGACCACATCATGGTTGTTGGAATGTTGGAATGACCTTTCTGATAGTACCTCGGTGGGTCCTTACCCATGCGGAAATACTGAAAACCCTCCTGCGCTTTCTCACCCGTCAACATTGTGGCTCAGAGTCACCTGTGGTAACTCAGCCCTTTAGCTCCGGAGGTGTGAGCCAGGGCAAGATTTCAATTTGGTGAGACACCGGTTGCAATAGTGTTACACTCCTCCGTCTCTCCCATCCATTATTCATCCCTCCATCCATCCATCCCTCTTGGCTGTAGGCCACTTTTTCTCCCCGGTGGGACACCTCCATGCATAATGCAGCAGGGCCCCTATCATAGCCCTGTAATTGACATTCCCAACCCGGAGCTACTCCTAGATAGGGAACCACTAAAACAGCCTCTTAAGAGAGGCACAGTGTAAGAAATGATGAGAGCTGCCATGTATGTGTATGTGTGTGTGTGTGTGTGTGTGTGTGTGTGTGTGTGTAAATGAGCGAGAGAAAAAGAGGGAGAGAGTAAGTGAGACAGCGTAAGGGAGAGAGAGAGAGAGCACAGCTACCTCAGGGAGGGATTGAGAGTGGACAGAGAGAGAGAGAGAGAGAGAGAGAGAGAGAGAGAGAGAGAGAGAGAGAGAGAGAGAGAGAGAGAGAGAGAGAGAGAGAGAGAGAGAGAGAGAGAGAGAGAGAGAGAGAGAGAGAGAGAGAGAGAGAGAGCGGGTAAAGTGGGTGGAGAAAGCAGAGTAAAAGAGAAAATTAGAGATGAATAGATACATATGTATATGTGGGGGGGGGGGTTAGAGACAAGGACAGAGACAGAGAGGGTGCATCTGTTGGTTATATGTTTTGTCTGTATTCCTGGGTGAGAGAATGGTTCAACTGGTAAACCACTGCTTCACAAATGCTGTCGCAGCGCCACTGGTGAAATCTCAGCAACTTTGTTGCCTGTCAGCACAGACACATAACATAAACACAACCTCCCCTGCCTACCTCCCCCCCCCCACACACACACACACACGCCTCTAAGAAAGTCACACACACATATGGAGATACACAGATCCACAGCATACACGCTGAGTGCAGCGTTGTCTATTCTGTTTTACATGAAAGGTTGGAAAGCTGGCCTTTCCTAATGTCAGCTTACGCGAAGCAGCTTTGTCTCTTCTCCCTCCCTCTCACACAGAGAGTCAGTGGGCTATTTTAGACACAGGGGCCTATTTAACCAAACTCCTACCACCCTCAGTTCTTTTTTAACAAGTCTGACTTCAAATGTCTGGCATTCCAGGCTGGCTGCAGATCAGCTCTCTGCTCCCAGACAGGGCCCCACGGGGACAAGGCCAAATGCCACTCCATGTAGGGCCTCATCACATGCACAGGGGCCAGGCTGGGGGCCCTCGCAGGACCACCCCACCCATATACATTATATCACATCAGAGCCCGAAAATAAACAGAAGAAAAGATATCAGAGGTCATCACAAAGGAGGAGGGGGCACATTTGGTGCGGAGCGTGAAGAACACCGTGTTGTACTGTTCAAATTTGGGCAGGGGGGCAAGTGGGAAATGAGTGACAGGTCTAAGGGCTCTCGTTTTAGTATGTCGTCATCAACACAGCTTTGAAGACGAACGTATAAAGTATGACACGCATACGTTAACAGGCTATGCTACACACACACACACACAGGTAGCTGTGAAGTGGGGACATACAGCATGGTAAGTGGAGGAAGGCTGCAGCGGAGAGGAAAACAGAGGGTTGCGTAGTGCAGAAACCACCATATTCTGTCTTTAAAGAGTAATATCACGGAAATCACTGTGGGCCCCAGTAGTCCCCTTTGCCTCCCGACAGAATGTGTTATGAGCTAATATTGCATCAAATACAACTTGAACTAGATCTTTTCTTAATATGGCAACAACGTTTTGCTCCGGGGAGTTAAAACAGAGTCTCAAGAGGTTTGGGAAGTTCTGGATAACTTCCAATGCTGTGATTATTTTTTTTTTCCTTTTTTTTTTTTTAGGAACTTGGATTGGTTGTGGAGCACAGTGCATAGCACACCAGGCGCTAGTGTAGTCGCATTTGTTATGCTTATCATCGTGACCATTTCCATCCATCTTTGTGCGAATGTTTCACTGTTTCACATTAGCAGCTTGCAAGAACACTTAACTGCCTCCAGTGAAACGGATCCGACGCATGTCATGAGACAGTACACGGACGCACACATCGAAACGCAAAAATACTCTTATTGTACATACACACGCTCAAGTAACCAGGCACCTATAGACACACAAAAGCACAATAATACACACGCACACACACAAAGTACAGACACATGCACATATGCAAATCACAGCGAATCTTATCAGCCGAGGAATGATAGCAGATATTGGATCTATCTTAAAAAAAACAGTCGACATCCAGTATGTTCCTCCTACAATACAGTCACGTCCACAGCGACCAGAGTTCACAACCTGATGTCATAGCCGAGGAATGCCTATGAACTTCAGTGTGTGGGTGTGTGTGTGTTGGTTGCTTTTGTCTCGTTAATGTTGGATCATAGCATTAAAATACCCAGGAGGCTCGGTGCATCATGGTAATATACTCTGGCATGCAAAAAAAAAATGTGTGCATCAGAAATATTGACAAAATATCGGGGAATTTCGAAGAACTCGACCGTTGTCATGGAACACTGGAATGACAGGAAGTCCCAAGGAGTACTTTGGACTACTGATCCAAAACTGGCACCAGAACATAAATGTATACACACATACACACCAAAAGCAAATAAGGATATACACACTCACATATACATAAAGGAGGACACACACACACACACACACACACACACACACACACACAAAATGTCCACTCCTCTCTTCAGCATACACCACGTTACAATGGGACTAGTGTATTATGTGATTTCAGATGGTCTTTACAAACCTGTCCATTACCCCAGGGAAGGTGTCGACATGACATTCATGTGACACCCTCCTCATTCCTGCCTTGCTGGGGCTATTTGCCTACAGACCCCATCACTCGTTACACACGTCTCAGAAGCTACTCCTCTGGCTTTCACTGCTGCCTCGGTGTAAAAAGTAGGACAGATCTTTCACTGGTTCAAAAATTAAGACTTTTTTTTACTTTGCCTGCAGGTTAATAAATAGAATCATTCCTCTGATATGGAATACGAGAGAGAGAGAGAAAGAGAGCGGGATAGACAGAAAGGGGATGAAAAGTGAGATTGTTGTGGATCTGAATGTGAGATGTAAAAGAGATGCAGCGGAAGGTACTGGAGGGACAGAAGCAAAATTATCCAGGGAGATCGGGGACGGACCAAGAGTTGACTCCTCTACCGCCACCTGACCGGCTTGCTTTTGTGTCAGACAATGGACATGCTTCGGTTTGGAGTGAGTGATGTAAATATGGATAGCACATGCAGCTTGCACGACACTAGAGCAATGCGTTTAAAGAATGCACAAATTTCTTTCCGACCAGTGAAACAGAAGAAAAGATTTTTGGCATTTGCAACTCACTATGACCTTGACAAGAGATAGCGTTACACACAGGGTGCTGAAAACAGGTGTCTAAAGCCAGTGTGACCGTGAAAAAGATGGTTGTGTTAGCGTCTGGGCAGTGTAGCAGTCTATTCCGTGGCCCGCCAACATGGGGATCGCCGGTTCGAATCTCCGTGTTACCTCCAGTTTGGTCGGGCATCCTACAGACACAATTGGCCGTGTCTGCGGATGGGGAGCTGGATGTGGGTATGTGGACTGATCGCTGCACTAGCGCCTCTTCTGATTGGTCGGGGCGCCTGTTCAGGAGGGAGGGGGGGCTGGGGGGAATAGTGTGATCCTCCCACGCGCTACGTCCCCCTGGCAAAACTCCTCACTGTCAGGTGAAAAGAAGCGGCTGGCGTATGTATCGAGGAGGCATGTTGTAGTGAGGGGGTGGAGCAGCAACCAGGAAGGCTCAGAGGAGTGGGGTAATTGGCCGGATACAATTGGGGAGGAAAAAAAATAAGGGGGGGGGTGGTTGTTGTTAACGCATGTTCTCGAGCAAGGAAGTTAAGTTCTCACATTGTTTTGGAAAGTATGCATGTTTAACTTTGGTACTGCAGGAAGCATAGAGTATGCAAAAGTTAGGACTTGGTTAAACAGATTGTCTATTAAATGTATATTGCTGGGATTTAGCAAAACAGCGATTTTGCAAAATCGGTGCGGGGTGAAACTAATAATACTGGCAGACCAGTGCACAACACAGCTCACTTCCCCCGGGCTAAAAGCAAACCCAGACGGCGGAAGCATTACCACCGAGCATTTCACAGCACTTTGTTTCAAATGTCTCATTTTGGCCGGTTCAGCGCAGAGGTCCCATAGACATTAGACCGTCTGGCTTTGCACAGACAAATGAAATTACCCTCGCCTCGGCCACTAGGTCCCACTATCTTATGTGCACGCATACACAGAAAAAAGCAGTGGTGTCCCCTCCAGTATGCAATGGACCCATCCATCAGTTCACTGAATGGGTCCCGTGGACTCATCCATTAGTCAGGGGTATGGGTGTGCACTGACAGGCCTGTCTTGCCACAGCCTCTAATCCAGAGTTATGGCACAGTATGCCGGTGTTACAGTTAAATGCAGTGCCATATGCCAGCTGCCTCACATTAGGGGGGGGGGGTTCAAAGCAACGCACAATCACTTACAGGTGACTAGTCATAGTGCAAGCATATGTATCGTATAGTGACAACGCCAATCATTTTGAATGATACAACACATGCACAAAAGCCGCCATTTATCGGTTTAATAATGCAGGAAATTGAAAATAATTCCTTATGCGTGTTAGCAACAAAACTGTACAATGGTTGGGCATTAAGCAGCAGCAAAGTCAACAGCTGGTCCCCACGGTGGAGAGAAGAGAGGAGGAAAGGTAAACCTATACTACAGCGGCTAGCGGGAGAGGAAGCTGGGAGGCCTCCCATAACCAGAGAAGTATGTTCTTGCATAACAGCACACTTGCTAGATTGGACTCTGCTATCTTCATCAGAGCACAAGGATAGGTTTGAAAAGGGGAAAGAAGGCAGGAGGAGGTGAGGAGAGATCGAGGGTAGAGGGTGGTGGTCGACGATTGTTGAGTGGGATTGAAGCGGGAGGTGGGTCTACAGAAGTGCGGGGGGGTGAGAGAAACGGTGAGGAGCAGAAATAAAACTGCCCTAAAAATCTTGTCCATCAGGTTAAAATAGTTCTCTGGCTACACCTCCCCCTCTCTGTCCAGGTGCAAGCATGCAGAGCGGGCTTTTCAACCGATGGCCAGCCTCCTTTGTGTGGCCACATGAGAGAAGGAGATCCACTTAAGATGGGAAGAAAGAAACACCTCATCCTTGACTATTTGATTAACAGCTGTCCCCCCCCCCCCGCGCCAAATCCCTCCACACCCGCACCGCACCCTTGACCCCCCAACCCTTCTTTTGAAAGAACGGGTCTCTGTCGCACACTTCTAGGGTTACCTCACAGATTGCACTGGAGTAGGGAGAGAAAAGCAGAAGAGAAAGGTAAGAAATCCGTGGAGACACTGGAGGGGGGGTGGGGGGAAGGGAGAAGAAGCGGGAGAGCAGAAACGAAGAGGGACCAGAGAAAGAGAAAAAGAGAAAGAGAAAGCAAGAGGGGGGACAACGCTGAGTGACAGACGAGAGATAGGGAGGGCAGAAGAAAGACGTAGGTGGTGCAATTCAATAAGGGTGCAAAGTGGTGAGGAGAGCTGAACAAAGAAGTGGAAGGTTCAGACTGAGGCACGCAAAGGGAGATACTAGAAAGTGAGGCAGGCGAAGATTAACGCCTGTTCTTTTCTCATTAGTATTTTGTGGTCTGCTGTTAGGTAACCCCTCTTTACCAACAAAGTTGGTAATGAGCGGACCATTTTATATCTATTTCTACGCTACCTTTCTCTGAAATGATAGCCTTAAAAGTTGAATCAGAGCTCAGGTGGGGATCTAAAGAGGTCCAGAGAAAAGGGGGACTATGCAGCAAACACACACACACACACACACACACACACACACACACACACACACACACACACACACACACACACACACATGAGTCTATTTAGGGTTAGGTTAAGGGTTAAGGTTAGGCATGTAGTTCTGATGATTAAGGTCAGGGTTAGAGTCTCTAGAGAATGAATGTAGTCAATGAGGGTCCTCACAAGTATAGAAAAACAAACGCATGCACACACACACGCATGTGCGCGCACACATACACACACACACACACACACCCATCCAGTTCCCTACTTCCTCCCACAGGGACCAATGGCCACTGTAACTTCCTGCTCGCCCATAAACAAACTATGCAGTCGACTGAAGTCAAGCTGAAAATCATCCTCCAGCACCACTCAGAGAGGTCAGGAGGTGTAGACCAGCCATAACTCTTGTCAAGTGTCTGTGACAGCTATATGGCTGCCTAGTTTGCCCATACTGTGCATGGAATTAGCAGGTTAACTACCTGATAATTTTTTGCATATTTTTATTTGCAGCCTGCATGCCTCGAAGGGCCGTGAGTTGACTAAAGGCATCTTCGGGCCCTTATTTCACCGCTTCACTCCCCTCACACCAAGGAACCAAAGAAACCAGGATGATGAGTAATGCAATAGTCGGTCAAATGCTATGGAGAGGTGGAAAAAAAAGGGGGTAACAAAGAAAACCTGTTTTTGCATGGAACCAAGCGCAGCAGTAATTGAGCTGTTGAGAGCACAAGATGTACCGAGAGGCGGATATATGTTATGTGTGTGTGTGTGTGTGTGTGTGTGTGTGTGTGTGTGTGCGCGCGCGCATGGCTATGCTTATCGCTCCCTGCCATCAATTACTGTGGGAGGGTCCTGCGTCCCCCTGCAAAAACAACCAAGAGTCACAACAAAAAACAGATAGCCGCACGATAAGTGGATGTTATCGCAGCTCAAATGAAGCTATAATCCTGGGATAGCCTAAACACTAATCATTTTCTGATTGTTAGTTGGTTCTGTTTAAAAATGTTAATTCATCTAGGGAAGGGAACCTCAAGCATCGGGTGAATACAGAATAACACATCATCTCTGTGACATTACTCTGACATCATTCTTGCCCACTTAAGCCCGTAACCAGACTATTATTTTAGCAATAGGCATCATTCTTAGAGACACGGGTGCAGGAATCTGTCTGGCTCCAGGGAGGCAGTGCAAAACCAATAAAGCACACAGTTCACCAAAAGGCCTGGTTCGACACTTGTGTCATTTCCCAACAAACACTGTGGAAACCACTACATCAGAAATGTGCTCATCTGGCCACGTGGCGTGTAGAGCAATCTCTGCTATGTCCTGCAGGCCAGCGCTTTGGGATGCATAGACGTTGGCTTCAAAGAGCGAGAGGAAATGCCGCGCCCTTCCTGTCACTCTCAGACGTAACAAAGTGACGTAGATGAGATGCAATGGGGGAGATTACACATTCATAATGCAAAAACAAAATAATTACTCTGCGTAAAAACAAAGGTATGCACCACAGACTCAAACGATGATGTGCCAAAAGTATATGCATGCTCAGACACGGGCATATATGCATGTATGCATATGTATTTACACACACTTTCGCGCACACACATACATGCATGCACACGTTTTTTTATGCCAGGGATGCTACAGGAGGTCCATCTGTGACAAGCGCTCCATGACATCTTGGAATGTTCAGGGCTTTGGTTTTACAACATTCCTATCTATGAGTTCTTTGCATATTGACTGGAGCTGGTGTTTCTAGTATACTGAAGGAATTCCCCACCTTTCACATGGCCCTCTCTTTTTTGGGGGAGGGGGGTTCCCCCTTTTTCTCCCAATTGTACTTGGCCAATCACTCTATTTTTCCGAGCTGTTCCGGTCGCTGTTCCACCCCCTCTGCCAATCCGGGGAGGGCTGCAGACTACCACATACCTCCTCTGATACATGTGGAGTCGCCAGCCACTTCTTTTCACCTGACAGTGAGGAGTTTCTCCAGGGGGACGTAGCGCATGAGAGGATCACGCTATTCTCCTCAGTTCCCCCTCCCCCCATGAACAGGCACCCTGACTGACCAGAGGAGCCGCTAGTGCAGCAACCAGGACACATACCCACATCCGGCTTCCCTCCCACAGAAATGGCCAATTGTGTCTGTTGGGATCCCTGAACAAGCCGGAGGTAACACGGGGATTCGAACCGGCGATCCCCATGCTGGTAGGCAATGGAAAAGACCGCTATGCCACCCAGATGCCCTGGCCTTCTCTTTTTACTTCTCCTTCCCTTTGTACTCCCCTATTTATCTTCTTCATTATCTTCTCTTAACCTCTCTTCTATCCTCCTCCATCTTTATCTACCTATATATTCTTTTCTTCCTCCTCCCTCCCTGTCTCAAATTAATGGCATCAGGGGAAGACACATGGCATTTGATTCTCTTAGCCAGGTTTGTCAGGGTAGCAGATGGAGGGGACACATATGCAGGCAGTCAAGAAGCCAGTCAGGTGAAAGGTAGCCAGAGAGAGTATAGCTTATAGTCAGTGGTTAGAAAACACGTTTTTCACAGTCTATTTCAAGTTTTCTTGCAAGCATTCAGCTCCCAAAGACTTTAAAGTGTCCATGGGTAGATTCATAACCATCTGGATACGAACAACTCTGAACACTGTTTTTGTTTTCTACAACCCTGACAATTGCATTCGTTTAAACACAGTAGACTCAAAGTGTTTGAATCAGCAAGCCTGGTGGGTGCACAGTGTACGTGGCACAGCCCTCGTGTCCAGACTTGCCCTAGCTTGACATCTTAATCTTCAATTTCCTGCCCTCCCTTCCCATATCTTAGTTTAAAAACTTCACACCACCCTGAATCCTCTTCGAACCTCGCTTTGCATCTGCCCTCTCTTCTCTGTAACACTACAAAAGGTTCATGCCTCCTTGCCACCCCTTCCCTGGTCCTTACTACCCCCCGCCCCTGCTGTTTCCACAGGAGCAGTGTACAAAAACTGTTATTTGGCTCGGTCCCAAGGACTGGGGCCCACATACTTCCCAATCTGCAGATTAAATAGCGCCAGCCTCTGAAGTCCTTCCAGAAGCTAATGGCTTTTGTTGCTGGGAATAATCCACACATCCTCTCCCACATCCTGGGGGTCTGCTGGCCAGTCGGGACGCCAGTCTTTACCCTCTATGCCTCCCTCCTTCTCATCTCCATCTCAATCTACAGTTCCAGTTTAGTTGACCTCCCCTCCTTCCTGCATGTGGCACAGCCCTGTGGTTAACTCTAAAAGCTTGCAGGGTTAAACCACCTGCATTGAAGGGGAGGGTGCAGCGAGGTGACACAGGGTTAAGGCCCATGCAGAGTTAAATAGGGAGTCAATGAAGGTGCCGTTTGATGCTTAATGAAGGCTCTAAATCTCTAGTCTGTCATCTGTAGCTAACCGGAGTTTAAGCTGCCGGGGTGGGAGGGTTGAGTGGCTGGGAGCTGTCCTCATACGGCAAAGAAAACATCCGTCAAGAGACAGCCACAAGAGAACAGCCTCTATGTGTCAGCACTTGACGGCCATTCAAAGAAAATAAAGACGGGAGAGATATTTTTTTTTTAGGGATGAGAAGAAATACTTTCTCTTCGTAAAAGAAGGCTCTGTCGGCTAACTTGAAGTTGCCGCATAAATATGCATGGTTTCAGACTGTGACCTTCTTGTCACCCTTTGTCCTTAGTGATATCTCTCTGAGCTATGATGTCCGAACTTCATGTAGAATACGTGTTTAGCTATGACCTCATATCCTGTCTGGGGCAAATTTCTCTAGAGACAAAAAGAATAGAGGGAGGGAGAGAGAGAGGGGGGGGGCAGGGTGAAGGGCTATAGTTGTGGGCCACAGACACAGGGAAACTGTTCCGCGACCACCCCGGTCATACAGTTTACTTTATCAGCGCTCGGCTCTTAAAAAGCTGTGGCTTTTTATTTCTGTTTGAACTTCTAATTTTAATTCCAGTCACACAGTTGCTGCAGTCACAGTGTATGCCAACAGAAATAAATTATACTGCAGAAAAAGACAAAATAGAAATTCAAAACTTGTTTTTTTTTTTTTTTTTAGAAAAACTAAAACTACGCGCAGCAGGTCCCATGGTGGAAAGGGCCCAATTCTCAGTGTGTGGGACATTGACCTCGTGCTGTTCCTGTCAAATGTCTCAAAGACTGTACATCTAATACTACTTATTAAGACCAGACTGGGCAAGAGGAGGGCTGGAAGAGGGCGCGCCATTCATATGGCAAGGAAAGAAACGAAGTGGAAAGAGAGGGATAATCAGGAGATGAACCAAAAGCCTGGAGCACACAGTGAGGGAGACCCAGGATAAAAGACATCTGGATACTGGGATAAAAAAGGCAGGCAAGGGAACAATACTGGGAAGACCAAAAAAAAAAAAAAAAAAAACACAGAAAAAGAGGGGAGGAAAGAGGAATAACCAGTAAACTGAGAAGGGGATATTATGAAGATGAAGGATGACCAGTAAGAGGGCTAGAGGGGTGAGATGGGATGGGTGGGATCAGTGGGGGGATGGTTGGCGAAGATGTCAGCCTGTGGCTTCGTTCCCTCAGACGTCCACTCAGACTAAAGACGCAGACACACACACACACACACACAGATTCACATTAACAGCCCCACACACAGGGCCTTGTGTGGAGCTGTAAGCCGGTAGACCACCTTAAACCCTTGCTGGTAAACAACATGACATAGAGGGGCTATTGAGGGGCTCGCTGAGTCAGCAAAGTTGTGCCGAGAGCAGGGGTTAGCCAGCTCTCTCAACAGGAGGGTCTGGGTTTGGGGTTTAGGTTTGGGGTTGGGGTTTTGGGTCAGAGAGGTTAGCGAAGGGGAAACGGGTGAAGACAGCAGAGCGTGAGCGTCGCAAGGTTAGAAAGTCGGCTAAACGCTTCGAGAGTGAGATGTTATCATGTGAGAATATGTACAGAGACGAGTTAAGGATTCGAAAAGGTGATGGAAGAAAGAGTGGGTGAAGTTTAAAGGAAAGAGAGGAGGGGGGGGATTTTGGAAAAGGACTGGAGGAGAGGGAGGTAGACTTATGGAAAGGGGATGAAGAGAGAGATGGCTGGAGTTTTGGAAAAAGGGATAAAGACAAGGAGGGTTTAGAATTAGAAAAAAACAGTAATGAAAAGAGTAGGTAGGTTAGGAAAATTAATAAAGACAGGGCTGGTAATGGAGAAAAAAAGATTTATGTGCAGGTCAAGTGAATTTGTAAAACCTTTTCATACATCTTTGGAGCAACTACTATGTCTTTGGCTTACGTTTGAACAGTGACAGTGCTAATTATTATTGGATTGGAAAGCGGGTAATACTAAAGGATTAGAAATTATAGTTATGGATATTAGGGGCCTTGTACCAAAAAAATGATTTACTCAGAGCATGGGTTGCCTTCCACAAACCAGGCATCATTACACTCTGCAACATGGCTGAGTAGCAAAATTGCAGCTCCTGAAATCAAACTACCAAATTATGTGTTACATAGAGCGGACAGATGCACCAGAGGCGGTGATGTGGCGACATGTTTCATGAAATTTGGCCTCTGAACTAATAATACGGCATGTAGATTCGAAATACGTGTCTTTTTCTTAAAGGAATTCTACCTGAGAATAAATATATGTCACTATTGGAAATGAATACAGACCCCCCCCCCCAGCTACAACTGCTGAGTCATCCAGTTGTTTGAATTCAACCATTAATTCTATTGACTACAGTAATGAAATTGTTATTTTGGAAGATAAAACTGTTTTCTCCAATTTGAGCCTAATACAACTAATTAATGAACCCGCTAGAGTCACTCCCACCTTTCGGTCTTTACTTGACTGGTTATTTGTCTCACACCCAGGTAGAATCTTAAAAGCTGGTGTTTTGTCAGATAGCTTCGCTAACTATTCAGTAGTTACTGTATGTGGAAGATAAAAGTACCTAAATCCCCACCAAAATTGGTTAAAATTAGACATTATAAGAAAATGGGTCTAGACATGTTTATTCGTGATTTAATTGCCATTAATTGGGGAAAGATTTCAATTTACACCTGGTGTTCAAAACGCTTGGGATTTCCTTTTACTCCGAATTTACTATGGTGGTTGATAAACATGCTCCCTGGAAACAGTCAAAAGTTAAGGGCAGGCATTTACACCGGATCAATCCCAATATTATTTTGGTTTCAGATGTAACTTTTCTGCAAGTGCTGCTCTCTAAAAATTCACTAACAATGTTTCTTCTGCATCTGCATCTTATCACGGTAATCTCAGAGGAGCAATATTTATTGATCTCGCCAAAGCGTTTGCTTTGGTGGATCACTGTCTTCTTTTGGACAAGCTTCATGATATTGGTCTTTCCCAACATGCATTGTTGTGGTTTAATTCATATCTTCACAGCGGAAAGCAATATGTTGTTTTGAGAGGGTGTAAAATAGACTTGCCAACTAATCAGAGAGGTGTACTTCCAGGTTCACTTCAGGACCACATCTTTTCTCTATTCTTATTAATGATCCCCCACTCTTTTGTGATTGTTGTGGACAAGTATATGCGGATGATACTATTATATATATACACCTATCATAAATGCAAGAGGCCCTGCAATCTGATTTTAATATTCTACCAACTTGGTTGCCAGCTAACAAATTACTGCTTGACGCAACAAAAACCTATTTAATGCATCTTGGTGTGAGACAGAACATCAACTCCAAATCTGACTCTTCGGTTTTAACTTGTAACGACGGTAGAGCTCTTCAGAAAGTAGAAAAAATGAAATATCTAGGTGTGTGGATTGACTCTGAGCTTACCTTGACCATGTCATGAAAAAGAGTACATTTTGGTGTTGGTTTTCTGTATTGTTCTAGACATTGCTTTGTATTTAATGTTAGGAAGAGACTTGTTTCGCAACTTATACTGCCAGTAATGGACTAAGCTGACATTGTTTACCTTCTGCTTCCAGGGTGGGAAGATGGCGGCGCAAATTCATGTTTGCAGCGGCCTAACCAAGTACCGGTGTGGGAAGATGGCAGCGCAAACTCACGTTTGCGGCGGCCTCGCCCAGTACCATCCATGCAGTGTCTTTGTCCACGTCTGCGTTTAAGTTTGTCTTCAATTGATGGCTGGGAGAGCTGGCGCTGGATCAGCTGGAAGAGCTTGGTCTGCTGCACCCTGTGGGCCCAGGGACCACAGCCCTGGGCACACGGGGTGTCCCGCTGTGTTCTGACAGGATGCGGAAGCGGGGCGGGCTAAGCTAATTGCTAGCCCATGCAGACCGGCAGTTCCGACAGTCATCCTGGCAGGCGTTCGTTCCCTTGGACAGTGATTTTTGTGTTTAGTTTGGATATGTGTTAGTTTGGGTATGTGTGTTCCTGTAGTCTTTGGATGTGTTTGTGTCTTTGTGTTGTACTTCTGTGGGCTGGGGGGAAACGGCATTTCATTTCGTTTCATGTACGCAAGTGCATGAAGTGAAATGACAAATAAAGTGTTCGTGATTCCTTCCTGCCTGGAGCTGTGCCCGAAGAGGAAACACCGAGGGCGGTCTGACAGGACACAGAAGCGCGGCAGGCTAAGCTAACTGCTAACCCGTGCAGACCGGCAGTTCCAATAACACCGAGGGTGGTCTGGCGGCAGCCTCGCCTAGCCTTGACTGTGTTTATAGTGTAGTCATGTGGAGTGCGGGGAAGTGTGTTGAAGGTGTCTGGCTGGGAGAGCTGGCGTTGGATCGGCTGAGGGAGCTTGGCCTACTCCGTCCTGTGACTCCGTCCTGTGGGCCCAAGGAACACGGCCCTGACCGGAGCTGTGCCGGAAGAGGAAACACCGAGGGCGGTCTGAAAGGATGCGGAAGTGGGGCAGGCTAAGTAAACTGGTAGCCCATGCAGACCGGCAGTTCTGACAGTCATCCTGGCTGGCCTTCATTCTCCCGGATAGTGATTTTTTTTCTTTTTTCATTAAGATATGTGTGTTAGTTTGGATAAATGTGTTCTTGTAGTTCTTGGAAATGTGTTTTTGTCTTTGTGGTGTTGCACTGCTTTGGGCTGGGGGAAACGATGTTTTTTTTCATTTCATGTGTGCAAGTGCATGAAATGAAATGACAAATGAAGTGCTGCTGATTCTGAGAATGCTTTAAAATAGATTTTTGTCCTCTCAATGTTATAAATAATAGACTCTGCAGATTTATACGAAGTTGTTCCTATTTTACAAACCGTTGCCTCGTGTTAGACACACTCAGGTGGCTCCCTCGTGATATTAGGTGTCAATTTCACTTGTATAAATTTATGTTTAAACGCATTAACTTTAACTATCCTCATTGTCTAAAACAATGTTTTCAGTAATGCTATCACTGTTCCTTTATTCCTTTATTTATTTATACATTGAGCATTTTTCTTTTGATTGTCTAGTCTAAGGTTGTAACTTTACATGTTTCTTTGTTATTTAGTTTGTTGTTTGCTTTTTTTCTTTTTCTTTTTGTCATTGTTGTGTTATATATTATTGTATCTTGATTTCTGTTTTCCATTTGTCTTGTGAGTGTTTGTTTGGGACTGCCTTGAAAACAAGATGACATCTCGATGGGGTTCATCCTGATATAATTTCTATAAAATGAAGATGATGAGGATTCCTGTCCCTGCGAATTGTGCCATGGAATTTCTTTCTTTTGTCCAACGCAGGTGGAGCGATTTCAGGTTCTGCTTGTTGTTCAAGGGCAATTCAGTATTGAGAATACTTTCCATCCCTAGACACAAACAAGAAATACACCCTTCCATCACTGCCAGGGACTAAACAACCAGTGATTTATGGTAAAATAAAAAGGTGGGTAAACTAAGCTCTTCAGTTACTGGTCGGCCAACTACCAATATAGGCAATAATTTCAGAAGAGCATTAATTTACCTATTTTCCAACTGAAATACACTATTCACTATAACGTGCATCAGTTTGATACTATTAACTTTGATGTATGCTTTTAATTTATGTAATAAAAATGTATGTCCGCCCTAAAAAGGGTGGGCAAACTATAGTCTACAAATAAAAAGGAGGGCAAATTGTATTTAGGCGCATTTACCCTCTACTATGCCACTTCCAACAATCCTCCGGTTATTGAGCAGTCTCCCTACCTCTTAGCCAACTTGCTGAGAAGCACTGAGGACTGACGCTGGAGATAAATGTGAGGGGAAAAGGACAACAAGTAAGGAATTAGGGCTGAGGAGGGGGCTTCGAGAAGGTTATGGAAGCACCGTTTCATTCAGTAAATAACAGATTACTATTCTGGTATATTTCCACTGAGACGATGGGAACAAGGTAAAAGCAGTGTGAGGTGTGTGACGTGACGCATGGCAGTGATGACAGGTTGACAGCAACCCAAATATTCCACCACATAAATCCATCTCTCTCCCTCCAAATTCCTCTCAGCGCCCCCTCTGCACCCCTTCCTCCCTGCCAACCACTTCCCCCACTCCAACACCCCCCACCCTTCCTCTGTTTTGCGTCTGCCCCACCCTCACCCCACCCCACCACACACACACACACACACATACACACACACACACACACACAAACCCAGGCCGAGTTACCTGGCCATGCCCAGGCTGGAGAAACCCGCTGGGACAATAAGAACATCAAGGCGAGGGAAGGGATGGACCCCCAGGACGGCGTGGGCTGCAGCCAGGCAGCAGGGCAGCAGAGAGACAATCCCGACCTAAAAAGGCGAAAAGCAATGACAGCTAACTGGTGCCAATATCTTGATTTGACCATTTTGCCAAGAGAAATCAGTTTAGAAGTGGTAATTTTTCTAAAGCTGTCACACTGACATAAATGTTAACTGATGTTCATTCTAACTCAAATCAAATAAACCACAACAGAGGGATGGTTTATACCTCCATTAAGCGAGTTCAAATGGTTCTTCATCAAAATCCCACCTGAGCCTTCTGTAGCAGGCTGACGGGGGCAAACACACGGTGAGGGACCACCTGCTGGGACCAAGCCAGCTGCTCGGTGAATCGGCAAGGATAGTCACCATGGGAACACGAGATGCTGTCATCAGCCATGCCTGCATTATCGTTTACAGAATGTCCATCATCCTCAAGGCAAGGGTAATCAATCGTAAAATCTGATAGGGTGATCATATCTCCACTGTAGCAGCTTAAAAAAACATAAAGCAAAAGAATATTTAATCCATGGTTAATTAAGAAGCAAATGGAGGAAGAAGAACAAAGACATTTCTCAACAGTGTACACAGCGCTATAGATAGGGAACCCAATATAACACAACATGTGATGGGCTAGTCATGGAAATAAAAGCAATGGAAATACAGGATATACATACGTCACAAGGGCAAACCGCAGTGAGCCCAACTATATTGAGGTGCAGACATGCAATCTCATTGACTCTAAATCCAACACCAAGCATTAACTTTTGCATTCGAGCTTTTCCTGGGGTTCTGAGTGGGATCCAAGTTTCCCTTCAGCCGTTCACTGAAAATAAAGGCTCTCCTTGTAGCAGAAGATTCCTGGGGCCGGCAGCAGGCTATGGCTGGGCTGCTGTTAGAGGGGAGGAGGGGGTTTACTGGAAACCCAGAGGCAGACATGCCAGCCGGCCTGGGCCAATGGAGGGGTGACCTGACCCCGACCAAGTACCTCTCAAAGTAAATTAGTCCTTGCTGGCGACCTGGGCTGTACCTCATATCTTTTATCCAATCCATCAAGTTGTTTTCAGGCTCAATAATTTCTGGATTGGTGGCATCTAGGTGCTTTCACTCGCTGAGCGAGCATATCTTGATCAAGTTTGCATTTGTTCATTTGATTGCCAAACGTGTCACGCTGCCTTGGCCATTTGCTTTTCCCTATGGACTCTGGGGGGGGGGGGGGGCAAGCAAAGAAGCCCATCGAGCTCCCCTCACGCCCCAATAAAAATGCATTCAGTCAGTTCAGTCAAAAAATTAATCCAGTCAATTGTGCTTGATCAAACGCCATAAACATTTATTAAAAAATAATAAATAACACCATGCACACACACATCTACATCGCACAGCTAAAAATTTTTACTACATCATGAGTATTACAAGAAGTCGACTAATTTTGATGGATCGTGTGTCCAAATAGAGTGAGAACGGAGGATGTTACAGCGATGTAAAAATGGCCTCTCTCTGTCTCTCACTCTCTCTGTCATTCATCCAAGTTACACATCTGTGCAGGCCTCAACTGAATTGTGTTTTTATCAAAATGGCTCCCTCTGTGTCAATACAGTTTCTATTGGCATGCACCCTCTGAACAAATCCTTGGATCTCAAAACCTACACATTGCACAGCTTATATTTTCATATTGTGAGTATCACAAGAAGCCGGCAAACATTTTGATATATCATGTGTCCGAATCCAGTTAGATTTGAGGATGGCACAATGATCTAAAAACGGCGTAAATTGGAAAATCTAGTGTGTCGGAGTGTGCCGTATGTGGTTTTATACTGTCTACGGTTAGTCTATGGGACTCGCACCTTACAGAACAAACGCTCATTATCTCCAAAACGATACACTTAAGGCCCGATATTTTTTTCTTCGTGAGTTGCTCGAGAGGTTTTCTTATGTTTTGATGTATTGTTTGTGCACGTGCATTCAAAGTTGTGCACACAGTGGCGAGTTAGAAATCCCTGTGGCAAAAGCGCAGTTCTATCCGCCGCAGAGGACGGTAGGCGAGCCCTGCTTTCTCCTGATCCTCCCATCACTCCTATACGGAGCCCCACTTAGGGGTTCTTGAGGCAGCAGCAGTGAACTGTATCGTGTCTTTATGGGAGGTTTAAGGGGGTTTACAGTTGCTATTGCAAAATGTGCCAATCTGGGGATACTTTTCCCAAGAATTTTTTTTCAGGGCCCCAAACATTTGCCTGGTTTGCCTCTCTTGACGGTGCGCCTCTGTAAGGCTTTATTACACTTGTCACAAGTCCTTGATTAAAGATCCACTCTGATGAAAACTTTTCCAGTCTCATATTCTTTAACGGGGGGGGGGGTTGTTAATGTCAAAATACTGGAGCTGCTGTTGTGAAAATATGACGAAGGCCCCTTGAGAAATTATTCTCCTAGTTTTCAAATAATTTAACCGCTTCAGAGAGCCAATTTGGTTATGGTAATTAATTACATCTTTTAATAACCCGATTTGATTGGCCAGTCGGTGAGTTGTAATCAGTCAGTCTTGTCATACCCAGTGAATAGTTGCCTCACAACGTCATGGAAGTTTGCAGGTTAAGTCAAGTCAAGTCAATTTTACTTGTATAGCACAATGTCACAAATGACAAATTTGCCTCAGTGGGCTTAATAGCAACACAACATCCTGTCCTTAGACCCTCGCATCGGATAAGGAACAACTCCCTAAAAAAAAACCCTTTAACAGGGAGAACAAATAGGAAGAAACGTCAGGGAGGGCAACAGAGGAGGACTCTCTCTCCCAAGACGGACAACGTGCAATGGATGTTGTGTTTACACAATTTACAGGTTAGCTAGCTATCGAGTACATTGACACTGACTAGAATTGACTTAAAGATGGTTGTTGGTACCACCGATTCACAATTCACTGGTCTTTGAAGTGTTCATCCACTTCAGGCTCTTGTGCTGGGGTGGCTGGAATATGTCCATGTGACTCATATAAATGACAGAACAGAGGTCATGCTCGTAACCAACTGTCTGGCAAACACAAGGCCTCGCCACGTGAACTCACCGAGAAAAGGCTGTATGTTAAAACGTACAGCGGGTACCTTTTAAAACAGCTGAGGCTGGGAAAAAATGAGAATCCTAACATTAATAGTCCACTATAAAACTATCCTAACTGAATTAAAATCATTGTACTGAATCACTGGAATTGAGTGTTGCCTCCAGACCAACAACCCACCCTTATTTCACCTGTACCATGTTTGGTATGGTGCTTAGAAGGTTCAGCCATGAATGCTGTGGGGCCGGCTCAGGGTTAACGACAGAGAGGAGGAGGAGGAGGAGGGCATGTGAGAAGAACAGAGGAAAATAACAGAGGGAAAATAATAAAATACCTGCCAGTCTGGAGTGTGGAGCCTTTTATTACTTCACTGGTAGAGCTCCCGAGTCCAGATGCAGGCCCTGCCCCGGGCCCAGCCCTGGGTTTGGCCGACACCCCACACCCCATCCTGCCCTGCAGCCCTGCCTCCATGGCAGAGGGAAATTTTGCTATGGCCTGATGCCAGTAACCCACTGCCAAGGTAAAGGTGGAAGCGGGCATGGGCATAGTGACGTAGTAGTTCCAGATTGAGAGACCTACGGAAGAGACGAGAGGAGATGAGAAGTGAGAGTAATAGAAAACAGAGGATGGGGATAAAATCCTTTATTAAAGTTTAAAAAATCCAAACCACATTTCTCTCAAGCGGACTGATATTCCAGAGCAGAGGCACAATACATATTTAATCAAATAGTGGGTATTACTGTACTGACGTGTATGCTAATGGATTACCTGTCTCCTCATCCTCAACAGGTATGGCCTGATTCTCTCCGCTCATAAGAACCACACATTCCCTGGGGGCCCGGACCCTCGCCTGCCACGTTGACATGGCAACAGGCGGTTCCTGGCAGGGGAAGAGTGCTCGGTTGTTGATGGGGGAACCTGCAGTGTAAACACAAACCCTGGAAGGGTAAACAGCGATAAATTATAAAGAACCCTCAGAATCAACGGTTAAATGACACACATACACACACACACACACACACACACACACACACACACACACACACACACAGAGAGAGACTGGAATATAATAGCCGATGGCATGTATCTGTTAATTAATATCTGGAATTAGTCTGCCTTCATCTATTATGGCACGCTAAGCTTCTTATTTTATAGTTCAAGCACTGGTTATTTAAGATGATGTGCTGCAAAGGGAAGGGCCAGCGAGTAGAGTTAACCTTTACTGGTTTTACTGGCGTCCGCATCCTATACATTAACCATATCAGGGCTGAACAATATATTGTTTCACTATCATCAGATGTTGCAATACACATGTGCAATAGTGAAATTGCAAAGTATGCAATGTAAGGCAAATTGGACTCATCCGTCATGTTAGGCTAAAACCTTTATTAGCCAGATCCATTTTTTTCATGGCTACTCTTGAAGAGAAATATTCTAGCACATCTGACAAATAATATAATTTAGCCTGATTTAATGACATCTTGGATGAATTTCCCCTTCTAAAATCACCCTAATCATTGATAGAGTAATACATTCATTCCAAATAGAGCATTGAGAATTAAAGACTGCATATATATATATATATATATATATATATATATATATATATATATATATATATATATATACACTACCGTTCAAAAGTTTGGGATCACCCAAACAATTTCGTGTTTTCCATGAAAAGTCACACTTATTCACCACCATATGTTGTGAAATGAATAGAAAATAGAGTCAAGACATTGACAAGGTTAGAAATAATGATTTGTATTTGAAATAAGATTTTTTTTACATCAAACTTTGCTTTCGTCAAAGAATCCTCCATTTGCAGCAATTACAGCATTGCAGACCTTTGGCATTCTAGCTGTTAATTTGTTGAGGTAATCTGGAGAAATTGCACCCCACGCTTCCAGAAGCAGCTCCCACAAGTTGGATTGGTTGGATGGGCACTTCTTTGAGCAGATTGAGTTTCTGGAGCATCACATTTGTGGGGTCAATTAAACGCTCAAAATGGCCAGAAAAAGAGAACTTTCATCTGAAACTCGACAGTCTATTCTTGTTCTTAGAAATGAAGGCTATTCCATGCGAGAAATTGCTAAGAAATTGAAGATTTCCTACACCGGTGTGTACTACTCCCTTCAGAGGACAGCACAAACAGGCTCTAACAGGTACTATTTAATGAAGATGCCAGTTGGGGACCTGTGAGGCGTCTGTTTCTCAAACTAGAGACTCTAATGTACTTATCTTCTTGCTCAGTTGTGCAACGCGGCCTCCCACTTCTTTTTCTACTCTGGTTAGAGCCTGTTTGTGCTGTCCTCTGAAGGGAGTAGTACACACCGGTGTAGGAAATCTTCAATTTCTTAGCAATTTCTCGCATGGAATAGCCTTCATTTCTAAGAACAAGAATAGACTGTCGAGTTTCAGATGAAAGTTCTCTTTTTCTGGCCATTTTGAGCGTTTAATTGACCCCACAAATGTGATGCTCCAGAAACTCAATCTGCTCAAAGAAGTGCCCATCCAACCAATCCAACTTGTGGGAGCTGCTTCTGGAAGCGTGGGGTGCAATTTCTCCAGATTACCTCAACAAATTAACAGCTAGAATGCCAAAGGTCTGCAATGCTGTAATTGCTGCAAATGGAGGATTCTTTGACGAAAGCAAAGTTTGATGTAAAAAAAATCTTATTTCAAATACAAATCATTATTTCTAACCTTGTCAATGTCTTGACTCTATTTTCTATTCATTTCACAACATATGGTGGTGAATAAGTGTGACTTTTCATGGAAAACACGAAATTGTTTGGGTGATCCCAAACTTTTGAACGGTAGTGTATATGTGTGTGTGTGTGTGTGTGTGTGTGTGTGTGTGTGCTCTAAATGCTCTCTTTCGGGTGCAGCCTGTACCTCCCCAGGTGCTCTGCCAACCAGCACTGAGCATCGTTCATTAGTGAACAAGGCCATGAAAGATGACTCTGACCCCTTCCTGGAACTTGGCATATAAAATGCCTAAATGCCTGTGGACTATAAACCCCTCTATGGATGTTATGATCTATAACTCCGTTTATTCACTCTATTTAGTTTATTCTTCTATTTCAGATATGTGTACTTTCAGCCCACCAATTGCCCTTGTGTACTGTGTGTCTGAGCCTGTTTCATGTCTGGGTTGGTTTTTTTTACTATGTGCAAAAACAATTTATGAAGTTGCAGTGAACTGAACTGAATTGATCTGAACTGAATATATCTGGTAAAATTATGAAATTCCTTCTCATTCTTTAATATTGTAATATCCATCCATCCACTATCTAAACCGCTTATCCTGCTCTCATGGATGCGCAGATGCTGGAGCCTATCCCAGCAGTCCTTGGACGGCAGGCGGGGACACACCTTGGACAGGCTGCCAGTCCATCACAGGGCTCACTCTCACACACACACACACACACACACACACACACACACACACACACACACACACACACACACACACACACACACACACACACACACACACACACACACCTAGGGACAATTTAGTATGGCCAATTCACCTGACCTACATGTCTTTGGACTGTGGGAAGAAACTGGAGCACCCGCAGGAAACCCATGCAAACACGGGGAGAACATGCAAACGCCACACAGAGGACAAATATATGTGTGTGTGTGATATATGTATGTATATGTATATATGTGTGTGTGTGTGTGTGTGTGTGTGTGTGTGTGTGTGTGTGTGTGTGTGTGTGTCTGTTCATCGCACACGTATGGAAGAATGAAACTGTCCCTCAGCAGTGGAGAGATGCTAACATCATCTCCATATATAAAGGCAAAGGAGACAAGTCCCTCTGTGGCAACAGCCGTGGCATTTCACTACTGGCTGTTGCTGGAAAAGTCCTGGCCAAACTCATGTTACACAGGCTGGTAAAACACATCTCAGAGGAGCTGTTGCCTCAGTCACAGTGTGGGTTCAGGAGGAATAGGAGTACTGTGGACATGGCGTTCACAGCACGGCAACTCCAGGAGAAGTGTAGGGAGCAACACAAGGACCTCTTCATAGCCTTCATCGACCTGTCAAAGGCTTTCGACACAGTCAACAGGGACATCCTATGGAACATCCTCCTGAAGTTTGGCTGTCCACGAAAGTTTGTCAACATCCTTCAAAGATTTCATGTGGGGATGATGGTACGTGTGACCATTGGAGGCCAGGAATCCGAGCCCTTCAGGGTGTGCTCCGGGGTACGTCAGGGGTGCATCCTTGCTCCAGTTCTCTTCAACATATTCCTCCTGTGTGTGACATTGCTGCTCCACAAGGAAATCAGGAAGGACAGTGGGGTTACTGTGGACTTCAGACTAGATGGAAACCTATTTAACATCCGTAGGCTCCAAGCGGTCACAAAAATGACATCTGAGCACATCATCGAGTTACAGTACGCAGATGACTGTGTAGTTGTGGCCCACACATCCGAGGCACTACAAGCTACCCTTGCAGCTGCTGCAAGGGCGTATGGTGGGCTGGGGCTCTCTATAAATGTGGCAAAGACTGAAGTAGTATGCCAGTGGGCATCTACTCCTCCATCTCATTCACCAACCTTCACCATCTCCGACAAACCACTCGTAACAGTGGAATCCTTCAAATACCTGGGCAGCTTCCTCTCTGACGACTGCAGCATCGACAGGGAGATGCAAAACCGGATTAAACAAGCGTCATCCTCTTTTGGCAGATTTAAGGGAAGGGTCTTTCAAAACAAAGGCCTCAACCTCCACACCAAAATTTCTGCCTACTTGGCAGTCGTCATCACGACTCTCCTCTACAGCTGTGAGGCGTGGACCCTGTACAGCCACCACCTCAGGATGCTTGAGGCCTTCCACATCAGATGCCTACAATGCATCCTGAGGAGAACCTGGCGTGACCGAGTTCCCCATACTGAAATACTCCGCAAGACCAACTGCATCAGCATGGAGGCCACCGTCACCCAGCACCAACTTCGATGGCTCGGTCACGTCATCAGGATGCCAAAGGAGCGCTTACCGCATAAAGTGCTGTATGGCCAGCTGCATCTTGGCTGCCGCTTGGCAGGGGGCCAGAAAAACGGTACAAAGACCAACTGAAGACCATCATAAGAAAGTGCAGCCTGAACCCGAGCCAGCTGGAAGACACTGCCGCCCAACGCTCCATCTGGCGGCAGCTCTGTCAACAAGGGGGGGCAAAACCTCGAGAAGGACCGCGGTGATCGACGGACCAGGAGACGTCTTAAGAGACATGAAGCCAGTACCACACCTACACCCCCAGTCAGTGATTTCACCTGTTCTGTCTGTGGCAGACAGTGTGGATCGCGGATTGGGCTTTACAGCCATAAGAAGACTCACAAGTGACAGAGGCAGGATTGTCATCATCGGACATGACGGACAACCTAAAGCAAGCAAAGTATATATATATAAATATATATGTGTGTGTATATATATATATTACAAAAATATTACAATGTTGATTTTTTTCAATATTGTTCACCCTGAATCCACATCATTTTATCAATCTTTTAGAGGCATTATTTAGTTATACCACCAGATTGCTGTTGTATGATCCAATGTGTTTGAACTCATTTATTTCCTGACCCACCTCTTGTCCTGATCTGTGGTCCACCTGACAGAGCCTCCCTCCGGCCTTGTCTCATAGAGGATCCTCAGGGCCCGGGGGAACTCCTGCGGGGTCACAACCCTCTCCTTCCTCACCTGCAGGCTCCACTGGTCTGTATGGAACCATAAAGTGCCCCCCTCCTCAGAAGCAGGGGCACGGCTACACTCAGCAAAGAGCTGGTGCTGCTGCCTCCACTGGCCTGAAGGTATAGAAATCAGTTTCTGAATCAGGGTTGCTGATCGGCTGACTGGGTTGACCTCTGACCTCTCTCCTGTTACTATCTCTGGGAGGCTGCAAACGGCTGATACAGAGGTGATGTTCAACTCCTCGACCTTTGACACAGCGAGGTCACAGCAGTCTAGCACCAAGGTGAAGTCAGCGTCACTGGTGCTCTCCAAGGATGAGTCGATCTGCGAGTGCCTGTCCCACGGCATATCTACTGTTTCAGCTCCTTGACCTTTAACACCAGACAGAGTCTGAGATTCAGACCCATGTTCTTCTTTTGCCATCAAGATCTCCTTTGTACCGACGGTGACTATAACAACTTCTTCCCTGTTTCTTATTGCTGCATTTTCCCCCTCAACAGTCCCCGCTGCAGCTCCATCTCCTGCTCTGTCTTCATTCCTTTTATCCCTCACTGCCACGTCAGTCCCCACCTCAAACTCAGCATGAGTTGTATCCACATGTTCAACAGTGTATCTCAACTTGGCATTAACCTCGCCTTCCCCGGCTTCCTCTTTATCCCCAGTTCCAAGCCCATCCCCTGCTCCTGGGCTAGGCTCCAGGAACAAAACTTCACTGCCGTTGATGACCTTTCTGTTGAAGTCAACGGTCAGGTCCAGTACGTAGTGTCTCACTAATATGTGGCCGGTGTTGGCCCGAAGTGGGAGGTCATCTGTATCAGGGTCTAGGTCTCCATCGGGGTCCATGTTGTGCAGATAACGTCAAAGATCAAATAAACAAGGCTGAACCTATAGTGATGAAGACAAACAAAACGTGAGGCTTTATTCTAAATAGTTTGGTGGTCGATAACCTTTATCTTTTAGATGACAGTAGACCCGACAGTGTAGCCTTGCTAGTTGCCTTTTATGCAGACATGTACTTCAGCCTTGTGTGTGTATGTGTTCTCGATGCTCACTATGTAGGAGCCACATCTGTCTGTGTGCTCAGAGCATTCTCACCAAACCTACGTGTGACTCCACTTACTGACACATTCCACTACTGCAGCACACAAACAGGGGGGGGGGGGATACGTTTTGCAATCCCCTTTTCTCAGATGTTTATGAAAAGTTGCTTCCAACAAGCCTCCGCCCAGTGCTTTTGGACCAGCTCGACTATGTAGCCTACAGTGGCCCTGGCAACATTACACGATTTACCGTCACCAGGCGCGGATCTGCGGGGTGGCAGCTGCCACCTCTGGGACACAGTCTTTCCACCCCATTTATAAATCAGATATGTTTTTAAAGTATATTTTATGCACATGCACGGCGAAGGTCAACGAGACCCGCACCAAACTCGCCTCAAACAGTAGAGAACAAAATACATTCGATGGAATCCGAGTTTTGAATAATAACAGTGTAACAAATTCGGGGGACAACGCAACCACAGGAACTGCCGCGGCCGGGAAGCGAACCCGCATCGCCCGCACCGCAGGAGACATCGCTAACCGCTCGACTAAAGGGTCAAACTCGCGAGTCAGCGGCCAGCGTGTCTTCCTATCCATGCACGTTACAATACGTTTAGAGTAATGTCCATTGCCCCCCTCCTTGAACCTCATGCCGCCCCTTTGCCGCCCCAGGAAAAAAACCTCTAGATCCGCCACTGACCGTCACACGTCCTTGCATCTAGCCTGCTGCAGCAGGCATTAAGGTGGCTTGGCAAGGCAGCTGCAGTTATCATTCACAACTACAACTCCTGAGCTTTCCCCAGCGCAAAGGTCATAAAAAACATTTGCTCGCACAAAAAGAGGATAATATCTGCAGCTACAGGTTAAACAAAAAAATAATAGAGAAGCTTTGAAATATCCCTCCTGGCTGCTGGGCTGAAACAACGTTAATGTGACCCATCGGCACTCTTTACTCGGCCATTGCTGTGTACGCCTAAAGACAACACGTGAGCCTGTCACTCAAGCGTCGCGGAACGGAAACTGAGTTATAGCGTGGACATTTGCCATCACGGGCTAAAATGCCTCGCGGAAGAAATCGTCGTTAAACTCGAAAATGTTCAGAGATCTACGCAGCGTCCTCTCGGCGCCATCAGTAGTCGCCATTTACCGGTGGTCTACCTTGGCCTCGTAGTTGTTATGGTTCGCGTTAGCGCCAATCGGTCACATGACTTGGATCGAAATTTTTAAAAAAAGTGTTCGCCAACTTGTTTCGACGGCTTCATTTCCATCAGCGCTTCACGTAACACAACGGCGCGCCGCTTTAACGCCGTTGCCAGGATACGTTTTATTGTGAAGTTATAGCTGTTGGGAGAAACACGGCGAACTATGACAACACGTGTCCAAACTCGGCGCCGACTTGGCGTCAAGTCGACTCCCCCGGAGTGAACGAGATTTGCGGACCTTCCGCATGTCCCAGGGCGCGCGCTTATGACGTCACACTCACCGCGACGGCACCGGGTTGTAGTTCGCTCGTTGTAGTTCCGGTGCGGTCGAAAGCCCGTTATACACGTCTATCTTATTCTGAATATTAACCCGTTATGTATAACGGAGGCTTAGCGTCAAGTCGACTCTCCCGGAGTGAACGAGATTTACGGACCTTCCGCATGTTCCAGGGCGCACGCTTATGACGTCACACTCGCCGCGACGGCACCGGCTTGTAGTTCGCTCGTTGTAGTTCCGGTGCGGTCGAAAGCCCGTTATACACGTCTATCTTCTTCTGAATATTAACCCGTTATGTATAACGGAGGCTTAGCGTCAAGTCGACTCTCCCGGAGTGAACGAGATTTACGGACCTTCCGCATGTTCCAGGGCACACGCTTATGACGTCACACTCGCCGCGACGGCACCGGGTTGTAGTTCGCTCGTTGTAGTTCCGGTGCAGTCGAAAGCCCGTTATACACGTCTATCCTCTTCTGAATATTAACCCGTTATGTATAACGGAGGACGCGGTTTCATAATTGCAATATAGATGTTTGGATAAAGCATCAATTCGGATCATATTTTTAATGGTATGGTGCAGGGAGCATTCATTTATTTGTAAACCGTGGCCATATTCAAGGGTGTAAAGCTTTCTTTTGCATGTTGTTAGTAAAGCAACTTATTAACTAAAGGGATCGTTATTGGGTGGAAGACGGCTAATGAACACATGAAGGCAACGGTGAATATATTAAATTTTATTCAAGTGCACTGCCACAATATGTGCATGGCAAGGAACGTAATGTTCCACATTTAAAAACACGTGAACGTAACAATAAAACAAACAAAAAGGGTTTCCAGTGGTCAATTTTGACTGACAGCCAGCAAGAAAATTCACTGTTAGCAATAAACATTTTACAGTACAACAGGTTGGTGATCACTGATTTCCAGTATAAGCCATTTCTCTCTTGGAATGCATCGTAAAACATGAACTTAACACAAATGACACAATAAAGCAAAACGTAATCGTGACTTAAAAACATCGCACCTGTGGTTAAGTATCTTGGTTTGTAAGTACACAGGGAAAGTCTTAAATTTGGCACTAGGCGTCGGTATAGGAAGTGATCCATTTACAAAAATTACTGAAGCTATTGAAACAGCCGTCCGTCCATCCACTATCCGAACTGCTTATCCTGGTCGCTGGAGCCTATCCCAGCAGTCACTGGGCGGCAGGCGGGGAGACACCATGGACAGGCCGCCAGGCCATCACACAGGGCTCACACACCCACACACACACACTCATACCCAGGTACAATCTAGTACGGTCGATTCACCTGACCTACATGTCTGAAGTGTGGGAGGAAATCGGAGCACCCGAGAGGAAATCCATGCAGACACGGGGAGAACATGCAAACTCCACACAGAGGAGAGG
The DNA here is from genome assembly GCF_029633865.1 of Lampris incognitus. Lineage (NCBI taxonomy): Eukaryota > Metazoa > Chordata > Actinopteri > Lampriformes > Lampridae > Lampris > Lampris incognitus. The sequence continues at coordinate 96,235,115 of NC_079211.1, read as the reverse complement.
AGGCTATTGAAACATGTACACCAAAAATAATACTCCAAGTACTCGGACCAAAATCTTTGCAATGTACTAACGTTATATTGTTATTATTGCTAGAATTTATTTAAAAACATATAATATTTCAGTATTATATAAAATAAAATGTGAGGAAAATTTTCTTCTAATTTTGTAAACATACTCTTGGTAATTGTTTTCCTACATACTGTACATCACAATTTGGATTTTAGGATAAGCCTCACGATGACTTGGAGCCTCAGCTACGTCATGTACCATGACTGTATCGCTACCAGACCTCTATGAAATCACTTCAAATAACTCTTAATAAGTTAAACTCCGCCTGCCACTATCTACATAAGTCAAATAAGTCAAAAATAAAAATAAAAAAATAAGCATGTCATCTAGAGCTAACAGGTTGTATCTATTATTACAGGTGAGAGAATCCATCCAAAACTCTTGCTGTGCTGCCTGGCACGCACCATGCACAGTCACTGAAGAGTGTAATTCAAAGGCCCTTTAGCATACAAAAGAATCACTTATCATAATCAAGGACAAAGTGGTTTCGGTACACTAGGAAAAAGAAATGCATATTTCCATCTACTACATGTACTCACACATTGCAAGCATGATACTTGACATGCAAACATTTCCACACATATGCAAGCACAGGGGCAAGAGAAACTGGGTGCTGTTGGGCACATCTACAGTCCCTGGGTCAGCAAGGGCCTCAGAGACCTCAGTCTTGTCCGTTTATTAACCAACCCAGAAAATGTTGTTTGCAGCATCATTAGGACTTTTAGTCATCTTGAAAATCAACACAACCGAGAGCAATGTACAGTCAAATTCCAAAATAAGCTACACTTTGATTTAGACCTCTTTTAGGTCCTGACATGTGCTGTAACATGCAACCGCGGAACACAGAGAAGAAGAGGCACACATACGGAGGACTAGAAAGGTGGATTGCTGAAACTCATAGGTTTGTCCTCAGACGACACGTGCGCACCACTTCCCGTGCAGACGTGTTGCAGGGGTATCGCCAGTTGTCCCTTTGCCAATTTCTCCTCTTTCATCTTATCTCCTCTCCCTCTCTCTGCGTTGCATGACATCCTCCCCATGGCTCTCAGCAGAAACTTCCCAGATTAGCCGCGGCATCTCAGGAGTTTTCCTCCTGAGTTCTGCGGAAACTCAGCCGTTTAAAGGAATTCCTTTGGGGAGGGAGGACAGCAGAGGGGAGAAGGGAGTAAGGGAGAGGGGAGAGAAACAAAAGATAGGGTGAGAGAAGGGGAGGAGGAGGAGGAGGAGAATGTCAGGGCAGGCAGAGGAAGTGGAAAAAATAAAGAGGGAAGGGTTGATGTTTTGATGAGGGTGAGAGAGTTCACAGATAGAGGCACGTAAAACATACACAAGCTACTGCTCCGAGACGTGTCAAGATCACCACGAAGGCTCTCGATGGGAATCAAATCCACAAGTGCCTTAGGCATCTGGCCTGTTTCCCATTGCACCTCCGTTTATATGGCTTCACAGACCTTACAGTTCAAACATCAACAGCCGGTGTTGGTCTATGTCACTCTTTTATAGCTAGCATGGAATGCAGATAAGGCACTACTATTTTAAGGAAGAAAAAAAAAGAAAGAAGAAAGAACAGAACCGCATTGGCAACCAGGGCTAACTTTACCTTTACCCAATTTCCCCTCGGTGATGAATAAAGTATTCTGATTCTGATCGTCATTGTGCCGTTAGTAGGGCTTGGTGGTTTACCTGTTCTCCAGACGTGGTTTGATGATGGGTTTGTAGAGCTCAGGGATCTTCCTTTCCAGCATGGGCCTCAGGCTCTCTCTCAGACGGTTGTAGTTCTTCTTCAGCTCCTGCTGGTACTCCTTCTGATCCAATGTGATCAGGTGTTTGTTCTTCTCAACTGCCTCGCCACACCTACAGTACAGAGGGAAAAAGTCAAGAGGAGCGTGCATGGCGCGAGTGGGGGAAAATCAATCGACGGACAGACTGTAGGATAAGTGTATGGAAGCGTGCATGGGTGAGTGGACCTTGACATTTGTTTCATCAGGTCTGGACTTCAGTTGCATTGCAACTGCACTCTCCAGCTTTCATAATTGCGTCGCACGGTTTGATCCTAATTATCTCCTGTGGCTACCTGACGTGGATTTGGCCCTTTTCTTTTTTTGGGGGGGGGGGGGGATTTTTCTCCCTCTTTTTCTCCTCAATGGTATCCGGCCAATTACCCCACTCTTCCGAGCCATCCCGGTCGCTGCTCCACCCCCCTCTGCTGATCCAAGGGAGTGCTGCAGACTACCACATGCCTCCTCCGATACATGTGGCGTCGCCAGCCGCTTCTTTTCACCTTGACAGTGAGGAGTTTCACCAGGAGGACGCAGCACGTGGGAGGATCACGCTACTCCCCCCTTCCCCCCCAAACAAGTGCCCTGACCGACCAGGGGAGGCGCTAGTGCAGCCACCAGGACGCATACTCACATCCGGCTTCCCACCCACAGACATGCACAATTGTGTTTGTAGGGACGCCCGACCAAGCCGGAGGCAATATGGGGATTCGAACCGCTGATCCCCGTGTTGGTAGGCAATGGAATAGACCGCTACGCTACCCGGACACCCCCTGGATTTCAATATCAGCACTCTAAATGTTTCAATAATTGTGTGACTATGAGAAACTCTCTCTATGTCAGTCCTTTCCAAGTAGCTTTGCTGGAATCTGAGCTGAACTGGGACTGGCTCGCAAAGCTGGGTTTTTTTTTTGGGGGGGGGCCTTTTTCCCCTCTTTTTCTTCCTATTGTACTTGGCCAATTATCCCACTCTTCCGAGCCGTCTCGGTCGCTGCTCCAGCCCCTCTCCCGATCTGGGGAGGGCCGCAGACTACCACACGCCTCCTCCGATACATGTGGAGTCGCCAGCCGCTTCTTTTCACCTTGACAATGAGGAGTTTCACCTAGGGGACGTAGCGCGTGGGAGGATCACGCTATTCCCCCAGTTTCCCCTCCCCCACGAACAGGCGCCCTGACCGACCAGAGGACGCGCTAGTGCAGCGACCAGGGCACATACCCACGTCTGGCTTCTCACCCACAGACACGGCCAACTGTGTCTGCAGGGACGCCGGAGCAAACCGGGGGTAACAGGCAACGGAGTAGACCGCTACGCTACCCAGACACCCCAGAGCTGTTCTAAAAGCAGTTGAGCCAACACCAGAAGGAAAAGTCCCTTAGTCACATTTTTTTAAAGTTCAATTTAAGTTTCCTTTATCAGTCACGTGGGTGGCCCAAATGGCTAACAGGTAAAGATCCTACGTGCTCAGAGGATGCCTGATGATAGCAGAGAACACCAGAGGGTCCGGCGTCATCGTAGAGGGCAGGTATGGGGTCTGTCCTCAGCCCTCAGTCATTACATGTATAAAGGCCGACGTAGTGCCCAAGCCACAGGAAATCAGAGAGACGGAGATGATTGCAAACACATGCGTGAGTTTATCTCCCTTCTCGTAATGAATTTAACATGGAAAATGCAGGGTCGTGTGACAGTACATGGTAAATGGCAGCTGTACAGGGCTGCGAGCGGTGGGGACTGTTGACGACAGAGGAGGGTTTTTTTTCCCCCTCTCCTATATAAACTATTACCTGCTGATTTGTAGTTGGCCATATCATTTTCTGTCTTGCGATGCAGTAAAAAGGCAGCTGTCTGACCGACACTTATAATTGCTGAACTGTCCTCAGTTCAGCAATTATGAAATCTGAGCAGCAAGTAGCTGCATGCATCCATTGTGCAGCTGTGTTATACTTAAACCCTATGACATTAATCATCCCGTCATACACACTTCTCCGGGTTTCCAGAAGCAAACGTTGTAAATATGTCTGGATTACATCCATGTTAAAGGAACAAGTACAATGAACAAAACCTAAAGTGTTTTTTTTTTATTTTGAAACCCGTCGTGGAAAGGCTGGAGACTGCATCTGCGTAGATGTAAATGAGTGTCTTTTCATTTTGAGGGGGAAAAAAAAAAAGTTCATTCGTGTTTTGTTCTGCTTTCTGTGCATCTTCATGACAGCACAAGGCACACTTTGTTTGCCATCCCTTACAGCATTATACACTTGTACACCCTTAAGTGGATGGTGATGAAGCATAAGAGACCCGACTGGCCCGTTGTACTGTGAGGAAAATGTCCCCTATAGTGTTTCCGCCTCTTGCGGGTCTCTATAAGCTGCTCTGCTGCGTTTCTGGAGGCACCTTCATGTCAGTGTCCTGAAGAGCGTTACCAGTCACAGATTACAGCAGGCAGCGCTGCACTTAGAGACGTTTATTCTTAGCCAGGAGCAAGACAAAGAACTTTTCAAGATCCCCAGGGCTTAACGTCTGCACTGGTTAACACAGAGATGCCAGTGACATTTGGAAGTGGTCAGGGAAGGCAAACACAGACGAGCATCAGACATGAAATGGGCTCCCAAAGAAAATAAAATTCTGTATTCAGTTGAAATTCTCAGAAATATTGTTAGCGGGAACGTACTGTGTTGCAGACACACACACACACACACACACACTTTTCTCCCCAATTGTACCTGGGCAATCACTCTGCTCCCTGAGCCATCCTGGTCACTGCTCCACCCCCTCTGCTGACCCCGGGGAGGGCTGCAGACTACCACGTCTCCTCCGATACATGTAGAGTCGCCAGCTGCTTCTTTTTCACCTGACGGTGAGGAGTTTGCCAGGGGGACGTAGCGCTAAAGGATCACGCTATTCCCCCCGGTTCCCCCTCCCCCCTGAACAGGCGCCCCGGCCGACCAGAGGCGGTGCCAGTGCAGCGAACAGGACACATGCCCACATTCAGCTTCCCACCCGTAGACACGGCCAATAGTGTCTGTAGGGACGCCCGACCAAGCCGGAGGCAACACGGGGATTCGATCCGGCGATTCCCGTATTGGTAGGCAACAGAATAGACCGCTATGCTACTCCGACGCCCTGTGTTGCAGATATTACAGGGACAGGCATCTACACCACTTTGACAGCACCTTGATTCTGGTGAAGGGGAGCAAGCTGTGAAAGGAGTTTCTGATGCATTGACAGCTGTCTCTGGCAACCTGCCCCCAAAGTGTTTTGGTTCTGGTCCTGCAGACAAGTAAAAGGCATTCTTTGGATCAGCTTGTTCTACCTGATCCCTTCTGGTGTGGGAAGATGGTGGTGCGAATTCGCGTCTGCAGCGGCCTTACCCAATACCGGTGTGGGAAGATGGCGGCAACAAAATTAACGTTTGCGGCGGCCTCACTCAGTACCGTCCATGCAGTGTCTTTGTCCACGTCTAAGTTGTCTTCGTTTGATGGATGGGAGAGCCTGGTTTGCTGCGTCCTGTGGGTCGAGGGACCACGGCCCTGCCCGGAGCTGTGCCCGAAGAGGAAGAACCGAGGGCGGTCTGACAGGACGCGAAAGTGGGGCAGGCTAAGCTGCCTGCTAGCCCAAGCAGACTGGCGGCTCTGATAACACTGAGGATGGTCTGGCAGCGGCGTCGCCTGGCGTTGACTGTATTTTTGGTGTTGCCGTGTAGAGTGTGGGGGGATGTGTTGAGGGTGTCTGGCTGGGAGAGCTGGCGTTGGATCGGCTGGGGGAGCTTGGTCTGCTGCATCTGGTGGGCCCAAGGACCAGGGCCCCGCCCAGAGCTGCACCCGAAGAGGAAGCATCGAGGGCGGTCTGACAGGACGCGGAAGCGGGGCAGGCTAAGCTAACTGCTAGCCCATACAGAGCGGCAGTTCCGACAGTCATCCTGGCGTTCGTGCTCTTGGACAGTGAATTGTTTTGTTGTTGGATATATATGGTTTTGTAGTTTTTTTGTAGTTTTGACATGTGTGTTCTTGTACCTTGGATATGTGTTTTTGTCTTTGTGTTGCGTACATGAAATGAAACGACAACTAAATGTTCCTGATTCCTGATCCCTGGCCTACTGCGGCTGAATGGGTACCCTCTGGTATACCATTCCTGGTTCCACAGGGAAACTGCCCAATGCCCGAGCACTGAGCCCCAACTTACTCTTTCACAGGAGGGACAACACTGGGGTAACCGACTGTGAGGACAAACTTAATTCATCGGCTAACAAAGAACCACATATATTTGACTGTTAAACTAATGTGAGGTGGCTTAATGTCAGCGTATTAAAGAGTTCTGACCAGACAAAGATCCTGAGTGGATTGAAATGTCTTTTGGTGGAATTAATAACAAAGGTGTAAGAGAAGCGTTATTTAGTTTGCGGGCCATTTCTTGATTTTCAGGACTGTATCGGTGTCTCAGACCAGCGACTAATTGCAGGATCTGTGTGTGCCCATGTTATTACTGTCATGTTATGACACAGATTATAGCACCTTGAGACAACTAGAAAAGCCTTTCAGAAAAGATTAGCTAACCTGCTGTGAGTCGAGTGCATTATTTCTTCGTATCTCACAGACACACAGGATATTTGATGTTACAGTTGTGATTTTGATTGAGTTGTTCCATCAAAAGCTCATTAACTGCTCCGGTCCTTGTGGAAAATGTAGTGTGTTTCGCTGACTGCTCCAAGACTCATACAACAGTTAATTTGCATGAATCAGACTGTTTGAGTGCAACATGAACAAAATAAGGGGCGCATATATGTGTATTTTTCATGATATTTATGTCTAAATAATTGTTTAACTTGGACGAAAGGTGATGATAAACTATGGTTTAACTATGGTTTCAAACCTTGAAAGCTCCACAATATATTCTCACTGGGCTTAATGGCCAGACCAAATTTATCAAGTTCTGGGTGGGGCTGAAAAAGATCGATACCCTTGAACGTACACTGGGTCACGGTGATAGTGAAGCAGTGAACTTTGTGTGTTTACAGTAATGAGATGCATCCCAGACGAGGCTTGATTAAATGATTAAGTGCGAGTTCCCATGTCTGAGGGACATGCATCATATCGTGGGGGACAGTGCTGTCTACAGGGCTGAGAAGCAGCTCACTGTTCCTCAGAGGAATTTTTTTAAGAATTACACAGCTGAGAGGTCGATGCTTTGCGTACAAAGGGGTCTTTTTGCCAACTTGCCTGTATTACGGAAGAAAATAAACATTTTCAAAATGACATTAAGTCTTTGCAAGACTTCTTGTAGCAATAAAGCTGACAGAAGGGTCTGAAAATGAAAGCCATCTTTTGGAGAAAAATGTGTGCCCATGTGCACGCGCGCGCGCGCGCGCACACACACACACACACACACACACACACACACACACACACGGACAGAATATATCCAGCCGAGTGAAGTCCAGTTTTAGACCAAAAGTCTTAGACAAATGTAACTGTGTAAGATGCAAGACACGCAACACAAGTCCAAATATATTCTGCTAGAATACTTTTAATTGCTTTCATCTTATTAGTGGCTATTCAGCTCTCCAGCTAAGAGATTTAAACAAAATTTAGCCCAGCTTCAGTCTTGTTGGTGCATATCATTTAGATGTTTTCAGTAGACATTTAATCAACATAAAATTAGTGAGCTCGCTCACACGCACACACACACACACATATACACACACACACACTGAGCCACCACATCCCCAGACTCATCACTTTGGACGGTGGGTTTAAAAACTGAAACCTCATTACAACGGGTTGTACTAATTTACCATTTTCTTAACATTTACCCGTTTGATTGATTGAAATTTCTTCTGGAGAATGGTTTCATCTCTCCACCACATAGATCTTGACTGTCTCATTTCTCAAGCCGTAGCATCAGTCACAGTTACTGAAGCTACCTCCTTATTCCCCCAGTGACAATGGTAATGATGTGCACATAAAGTGAACGTCAGTCCATTAGCCAAGACTGCCGGCATAGCATCCAGAGCTCTCTCTGAAGTATGTTTGTTTATCCAACTACTGACGCTTTGTTAGCCATTCATAAAAATAAAGAGGTATGGATGAGAATTCAAAGAGGGAACGAAATCAAAGCCAAACTGAGTTTCAAAGACTGAGCGAGATAAAATTCGAATTGAATTCCTTTGGGGTTGCGTTTGGCCATCGGAGGAGTGCTACCGTTAGGAGTGAATCCTCATTTCTGCCCGACTGTGCTGCAATATGCTTTCAGTATGCGGCGTATCCGTTGTGATCTTACCTCATGATGAACTCTTTGAAACAGAGGCGCAGTTTGTTGTGGTGACGGAAAAGCTTCGGGTCCGCCGGAATCTCGTTCAGAAAGACCTGGGCCACCTCCAGCGGACCCTACAGAGAGAGAGAGAAGGACAGTGACATGGACAATTAAACCAGGCAGATCTGATTTGATCGGACTTGGGTGAAAACTGATGATTTTCACTGGGAAACTGGATCTTTGGAGCACCAAATAAGACACAGACAGAGAATATGTAAAAAAAAAAAAAATTCAGTAAAAAGGCCATAAAAGATAATGCAACAATCACAGCAACTCAAAAACATGTCAAGTAAAATGATCAATATATGATTAATCGTATACATCCATCTGCAAAGGGTGTCCCCCCCCCTTTTCTCCCTAATTGCATATGGCCAATCATCCCACTCCTCTGAGCCGTCCTGGTCTCTGCTCCGCCCCCTCTGCCAAGCTGGGGAGGGCTGCAGACGCCTCCTCTGATACATGTGGAGTCGCCAACTGCTTATGTAAAATGATCAATATATGATTAATCGTATACATCCATCTGCAAAGGGTGTCCCCTCCCCCCTTTTCTCCTCAATTGCATCTGGCCAATCATCCCACTCCTCTGAGCTGTCCTGGTCTCTTCTCCGCCCCCTCTGCCAATCTGGGGAGGGCTGCAGATGCCTCCCCTGACACATGTGGAGTCACCAACTGCTTATGTAAAATGATCAATATATGATTAATCGTATACATCCATCTGCAAAGGGTGTCCCCTCCCCCTTTTTCTCCTCAATTGCATCTGGCCAATCATCCCACTCCTCTGAGCTGTCCTGGTCTCTGCTCCGCCCCCTCTGCCAAGCTGGGGAGAGCTGCAGACGCCTCCTCTGACACATGTGGAGTCGCCAACTGCTTATGTAAAATGATCAATATATGATTAATCGTATACATCCATCTGCAAAGGGTGTCCCCCCCCCCTTTTCTCCTCAATTGCATCTGGCCAATCATCCCACTCCTCTGAGTTGTCCTGGTCTCTGCTCCGCCCCCTCTGCCAATCTGGGGAGGGCTGGGCTGCAGACGCCTCCTCTGATACACGTGGAGTCGCCAACTGCTTATTTTCACCTAAGAGTGAGAAGTTTCACCAGGGGGATGTAGCACGTAGGAGGATCACGCTATCCCTCCCCCCCCGAACAGGTGCCCCGACCGACCAGAGGAGGCGCTAGTGCCGCAACCAGGACATACGCCCACATCCGGCTTCCCACCCACAGACATGGCCAATTGTGTCTGTAGGGACACTCGACCAAGCCTGAGGTAACACGGGGATTCGAACCGGCGACCCCCATGACGGTAGGCAACGGAATAGACCAGTACGCTACCCGGATGCCCTTGCGCAAGGTATTTAAACACAGCAGCAAAATCAAAAGAAGACTCATGAAGAAGAAGAAAACAGCGGCAAGAGGAAGAGAGAGCTAAAGGGTAAGAGAGGAAAAGACCCTTCGAGAGCATGCAATGAAACAAGGGATGGAGAATAATTCTTTCAGTCAGGAGAAACCGACTGCAATGTGAATGCTCAGCAGGGCTAAAGGCCAGGATGTCGAACTGGAACACAAGGAAGAGATCGTATCGGAAAAGGAGCCATGATCTGCCTCCTGCATTGTTAATGTCACCACTAACCCCGTATAAACCCACCATTTGGCTCCCATTTGCCTTATGTGAGATCTTGTTATCCTGACTTATATCCATCATAAAACCACAGCACACTCACACAGCGCCTGTGTCACGACAGGCACAGCTAAACAGCACTGATTAGCATCACAAATGCATCAGGCCCGGGCCTCGGTCCTCAATGCTGAGATCTAGACCGCCATTCTGAAACCCCCCCCCCCCCCTCTGTCTTTCCCACTGATTACAGCGGAGAGTTATATGTTTATGGAGCTGCTGAGCATTAGGGTTATGTATACAACCATCAGCTTGGAGCGAGGGATCCGTCAGATTAGACCACAGAAGATAAAGCAGGAGGGGAGGGAGGAGGACCGGCGACGCTGTAGCCGGCTTCATCATTACTCCTAACGTTCACCATGCTGGCAGGACCTGGGAGCTATCAGATCAAAGAGACCTCCGGTTTCGGCGTGCCATGCGGTGGAGAGACATGAAAGCGAGAGGGGCCGTGAACTGATGTTTTAACTAAATCAGGAGGAAGGCAAAGAAAGGATTAGGGTTATGGATGGGGCGAGGGCTTTGATGTGCGATCGCTGTCATGTCTCCCACCTGCACTCTACGATTACAATGGAACTGTAAATGTAACAGATAAACAGCAGCAACAGATTCGGGTTTATCTTTGCACATTTTGGAGGAACCTTCAGGAATGGGAAAAAGAAAAGAAAAGGGGGGTCAGTATAGAGTTGTAATCATTTCAGAAGGAGCGCATCATCTGGCCATCACGCTTTCGTCGAGTTCAGCTGAGCTCATGTCGAGTGATTAATTCAGATGTGGCAAGAGCAAGTACTAGCAACTAGAAAATAGCTGCAGCGCTGTTTATTACCTGGTTAACAGTGGCTCCCACAGAGCCTTGAAGCAGCATCTGTAACATTTTAGCATCAGGTTGTTCTCTGTGTGTGGCGACCGCCAGCTCTCTCGTCTTCTTCTGCATGTCCTCGATGGCCACCTCGATAGGAGTCAGATCAAACTGTAGACAAAAGAGGGAAAAAAGTGAGATGAAAAGGGAGGGAAAAAAAGAGTAAGTTATGAATAATGTGTGTGTGTGTGTGTGTGTGTGTGTGTGGGGGGGGGTATTAAAAGGAAAGATCCATCCTAAAACAGATGCTTCCCCATGTGTTGCCTTCAGAGCTGTGAATCTGGCCAAATCTTTTAACCAAGCCAGAAAACAAGAGAGCAACGATTCAAACCCCGTTAAGCTCTTTTCGACCGTGATGGCAAGACTGATTATTTTGGACAGTGAGAATATTTAGGTTGATAACAGAGAAATCGGAGACCTTTTTCCTAGTGCCTCGTACTTAAAAAAACAAAATCAAGTTCTTCAAAAATACCCCAGACTCGGGTTGGAGTCAATTTCCCATGTCCGGGTCGATGGATGAAACTTAATATCTTAGTCGCATCCTGTGTCTCTCCATGTCCTCTGAGAGGGCTCTAGGGAGTATTTTGGTAACTACCTCCTCCTTCTGAATGACGTTGATTCGGGTTTTGACGTAGGGGAAGGCGTGCATGGTGGTGAGGATGGTCTTTTTCTTGTACTGCTCGTGCAGCTCGCCCCGCGGTCGCCCACTCTTGGTGAACGGCGTCGTGTACATGAAGCGTCTCAGGTTGAAGTTTTTCTCAAAGTTGGTCAGCCGGTCTTTCATCTCATAGTCGTCAAAGTAGGGCTCCACGTAAGTGATCTGGATATATGCCTGGATAGGAGAGATAGGTGGTTTATTTTCGTCACGAGCCTGGGCAGCCATCTGTCTGTGCTGACTCCTCACAACAGGGGAAGAGAAGAAGCAGTACGATTTTGCAATGCACGATGCATACTGAAGCTTTTTTGCGGCACTCTATTGATTCCCAAAGGAGAAACTGAGCCACCAGTTTGTGATAGGTAAGAAATATTGCAACAGTAAGTGGTGTAACATTACTCTTTGCCTACCTTGCTCGGGTTGAGTTTTTTCCTGTCCACCGGTGTAGAGTCTTTAATCATCTCCAAAACATCCTCTCCAAAACACTGACTGTAGAAGTTCTTGGGGCAGTGGGGAAAGGATCCAGTTATAACCCACGATGTTTCCCTTTTGACTGCATTACTACATTCATGCCATGTACAACTTTCATCGCATTTCAGGAATTTTAAGAACCAATGAAGCAGTCCTTCAAAGGGAGACTTGAGAGCATGAAATTTAAAAGCACTTGAGCTTCATTTTGCATCAAGGCCTCTTATTCATTACTCCGTTTAGAAAATGCTTTCCTTCAAGGGGATAATATTTCAAATTCTAAACACTCAAGTGAAAGAATGACAGCAAATGGAAGATATCGGAGAATCAAACCATAACATTCGTACATTATCTTATTGGGGAATCTACTGGGATACACGTACGCGCATGCATGCACGAACGTGCACACACGCACGCACGCACGCACGCACGCACGCACGCACGCACGCACGCACGCACGCACGCACGCACGCACGCACGCACACACACACACACACACACACACACACACACACACACACACACACACACACACACACACACACACACACACACACACACGTGCACCGCCCTCTCTCTTACCTCCAGTCTGTGAGAGATCTCAGGCAGATGTGTGATCCCTGGCTCCTTGTAAATAAATTCACGTTCATCTAGGTCTCCAAACTTGGCCCCATAAAAACCAACCCGGAAATAAGTTCCAAACATTCTTTTGTGGCCCTTAAGAGAAGGAAGAGAGAAATACAGAGAAATCGACTCAAATCAACAGACACATGTTAAACGCGAAGAACAACGCATCAGCTTAAATATCACGAGATAAAACTCTTAAGGACACCGGAAAGATATTCTTTATCGTTAATTTGAAAATTGGTTCTCCCAGCTTTTTTTTTCCCCCCATAAAAACTTGGAATTTTACTTCAAAATGATAACTGGGTAGCAGGTAACTCAAATCCTCGGGTTGATTTGTAGCGTTTACACAAGAATAAATCCTTTAAGGCAGTGTTTCTCAACCCAGTCCTCAAGGAACCCCTATCCTGCAGATTTTCATTGTAACCCTGCATAGGTAGCCCTGCTTGTACTTACTCGACCAATCATCTCGCAGCACTTAATTATGCAAGGTGTGCAACATCTGACATAATTCATTGCTGATTGGTTGAATAACTACAAACAGGTACCTATTCAGGGTTGCAAAGAAAATATGCAGGATAGGGGGTCCTTGAGGACTGGGCTGAGAAACACTGCTTTAAGGGATGAACTGATAGTTAACTGACAGCTAACGGAGTTACTGTGACGACAGCTGTTACCTTCTGCATGATGTTGTTGAAGGCTCGCTGTAGCTTGTCATGAGTGGAGGCCAGCTTTCTGAAATCTCGGTGTGCCTCCAGGATGGGCACGATGATCTTATACACCTCGTTCACTGCCTCATAGAGACCCCCCTGACAAGACCCATGTTAGTGCCGTTACCAACAGTACACTATAAATAGGAACTTCGATTCAATCAACAGGGAATATTGGGTAACACTTTAGTATGGGGAACATAAAAAAACTTAATTACTAGTGAATTAGTAATGATCAAGATGTCACTTTAGTATGGGGAACATATTCTAAGTAACAAAAACTTAATTTACAGTAATTTAACACTATGAACACTTGTAGTTTTGTGTTTTGTTATGTAAGAACGGACCATATTCATTAAGTGTTAGTAAGGGAGAATAACTCTTCTTGTGGTACTACCACCTTATAAAGGCCATACTAAGCAAAGCATATTGAGATGGTACTACTAATAAGCAATCATTCTGAGGTTATAGAGGGAAAACTCATAGTTAATGGCTTACTGGTTGTATAATAAGGCCATGCAGAATAAGGCATTAATGAGTACGTAATAATGACCACTTAAGAGCCAATATGCTGCTAATTTGCATGCCAATAAGCACCTAATTAATGGTGACTACGTTCCCCTTACTAAAGTGTTTACCGAATATTGTAGTAGCAAAGACACCAGTCATTTGATTCCACTGTGAACCAGGGACAGACAAAAACTATCCACGAGCACAGACCGCAAACACCGAGGCGCTCCAGTGAGAGTCGGGTCCATCAAGCAGGAACTTCTTCCAGATATTCAAGTTAATCAATATTAAGCACTGGTTCTGTCTGCCTTACATTGCTGAAGAGCTCCGCGGCCTGCTCGAGCAGTCCCACCAGCCCGCTCTCGGTAAAGTAGCGTCCCGAACACACCCCGTCCTCGTCCGGGGACAGGATGTCATCCGACACGGCAGACTCCTCCAGCACATTGGGGGAGATGTTCTACGGTGAGAAACGGACAGTCAATCTATTAATTACCTCCGTAGTTAATCAAGTAATCGATCGCCTAGGCTTTCTCCCGTGTGTGCGGGGAGACGTCCAACAGTTGGGAACGGTACTAATTGGATAATCGTCCAATCCGTGACCCATTGACTGGTGCAGGTTCGAATGTCCTGTCCCAGAGCACAGCGGAGGCCCTGTGTGTGTACAACCCCTAGACAGCACTTCATGCCAGCCATTACAATCGTTTGCTCTCAATTTTTGTAGGTGACAATCTGTTCCCAGAGGAGAACGTCTGACTCAGAATCATCTGTTTATCACAATTTTGTTGCTGTTTATTTCCCCAACTTCAAAGGTGTTGCGCTAAGCACTAAGTGTTACCCAGAGACCATATTAGCAAGCTGACATTATGAGTGTACAGCAGCTCCCCCCTCTGGACACATACAACCCCGTTTGGAAGTAATCAGTTGGGGGATGTGTAGTGTGTGGTTGTTGTTGTGTGGTGTATAGTGTGTGTGTGTGTGTGTGTGTGTGTGTGTGTGTGTGTGTGTGTGGGTGGTGGGGGGGCTTCCGTTCAACATAAGGGCCAACAGCCACAACAAACAAAAATGTCTGTCTGTGCTTACTAGTTTGTTTGCTTGCTCACTTTTGGCTTGCATTGTGTCCGCTTTTGTTTGTTTCTTTCCATTCTATATATGTGTGTGTGTGTGTGTGTGTGTGTGTGTGTGTGTGTGTTTACGCGCATTCCCTACCTGGAATGTGACACTGCCCACGGGCAGGTACTTGTGATCCTCCAGCATACTGAGGTACTCAGCCACCAGGGCGGCTGCATGGACCAGACACATGGCTGACTCAGTGTAGCACTTCCTGTTATTGTGCTTCTCTGCCATGTTTTGCAGCCAGGTCAGACGCAGGTCAGGAGACGTCTGGTAGCCCTTCGCAATCCTGGGGAGAGACAAGGAGGGCATGGGCATTGAGGCAGTCTAACCAGGGTGGATAAAGTGGTGCAGGGGGTAGCTGAGGCTGTGTATCCATTTTTGAGAGGACCAGAGAGTGCTGTGACTTCCCTTGTTTTTTTTTAAAGTCATTTCTGCCTGTCGATGTAGTAATTACACTGATTAGTAGGTGACATCTCTGGGAGAGGCCCAGGTAAAGAAGTGCAATGACAATAGATCACAGTGCATCAAATATGTGTAGTACAAAAAAAAGAAAAAAAAAGGTGCATTGCAAAGACCGGGGCAATGAATATGTTTAACCTCAACTCAACCAAACACAATAAACACCATCGTATAAACATGAAAGCCATATGCTTAAAAAAAAAAGCTTGACAGTGAGTGGTGCAGTATTATGAGTACTTCTATGTATTTGTCAGGAGCAATAAAATCAAAAAAGTTGTTTTCCTGCTTGTGCAAAGCATGAATAATCAATAGGAACAGAGCGCTGCTATCATGTGAAAAAAAAAGCAGTGAATAAATTGATTTATCCTTAAGTGAACCAGATGAGTCATTATACTGAAGTTTGAATCCATGCATGCATCTGGAGACCAAATGTGTTCTACTGGTTTGGGGGTTTGACAGTCAGAGCACAGGTGAATGAGGCAAGCTAACCACCTATTCAGCGTGCCCTACAGACCAGCACCGAAACCCAAACAGAAAAATGGCATGATGAATGACACGCAAGGGACGCTGGCACACATGTAAGTAAGGAGCCTAAACCAACATACAGCACATGTATGCAGCCTTTGTGTGTCTGCTCCACGCGCACATGCAAAACCCAAACACTGTGTTTGCATTTGCATACACATAAATCCAGATCAGACGACTAAACTGCTACCACATGGTTACCATGGTGAGGATGGCAAATAGAGGCAAAACAACCGAGACCACAGAGAAATAGGAACCAGCGCCATGACTTAGGGGCAAGCCACAGAAAGACACAGGCACAGGGCGAGAGAAACACAGACAAGAGAGGGAAAGATAAAACCCAAGAAAAGTGACGATAGACTCAAACAGACAAATAGAGAGACAGACAGAAAGAAAGACAGATATAGAAAGACAAGGAGCAGCATCCAAGTAGCATAGCGGCCGGTCTATTCCGTTGCCTGACAACATGGGGATCACTGGGTTGAATCCCCATGTTATCGCCGACTTGGTCGGGCGTCCCTACAGACACAATTGGCCATGTCTGAGGGCTGGAAGCCAGATGTGGGGATGTGTCCTGGTCGCTGCACTAGCGCCTCCTCTGGTCGAACAGCGCGCCTGTTCAGGGGGGAGGGGCAACTGGGGGGAATAGTGTGATCCTCCCACACACCATGTCCCCCTGGTGAAACTCCTCACTGTCAGGTGAAAAGTAGGGGCTGGCGACTCCACATGTATCGGAGGAGACATGTGGTAGTCTGCAGCCCTCCCCAGATCAGCAAAGGGGATGGAGCAGCGACCGGGACAGCTTGGAAGAGTGGGGTAATTGGCCGGATACAATTGGGGAGAATAACGGGGGGGGGGGGGGGGCGGTGTAGAACCTGATAATGTAATAAATCCCCCGATAATGTAATAACCCTGATAATGTAATAAAAAAATGCACTTGAAGCCATTGAAAATGCAATAAAACCTGATAATGTAATAACTTCCTGATAATGTAATAAAGTGCATTTCCCGATAATGTAATAAACTATGTATCATAGCTAACCCTAACCCTAACCCTAATAACATCCCTTTAATGTAACACATTATTACATTATTGGTAAAAAGTTTATGACATTATTGGGAAATGCACTTTATTATATTATCAGGAAGTTATTACATTATCAGGTTTTATTGCATTTTCAATGGACTCAAGAGCAGATTTTTGTTACATTATCGGGGTTCTACAGGGGGGGAGGGAGAATAGAATGATGAGGAGCAAGGGAGGCCTTGGGAGGAGGTCCTTCATCTCTTACCTGTACATGAGATCCATGAGCATCTCAGGGTCTTCCTGGAACTCTCTCATCTTCACCGTGTCTGACAGAATACTGTTAAGGTTCCTCAGGAGCTCATCCACCTGAAACCACAAACACAACGAGCCATTTACGCTTCAGTGCAAACGGTCAACTTGCCTGCCTTCCTCACGCAGCGTTCCCTGGGAGGTACCTGGGAGGGCAGCTGAGTGTTCTGCATCTCGGCGTCTTCCTCAGCGTAGGCCAGGATGGTGCGGAGGGAACGGCGCAGGTGTTCCTCGTGGAAGTCCGAGGACTTGCCCACCAGAGAGGCCAGAGACATGGTCACCTGCATCTTCACCCGTGAAAAATTCTGACCGGGACAGAGGACAGCGAAGATGTCAGTGTGACGCTTTCGGCTTCGTTTATCTCGCAATACAACCGATGACAGTTTTGTCCTTGGGAAATGACAAGACAACATTTCATCCTTTGAAGGTTTTCTCTGGGCTCTTACATCGTAATAAATGTTATTGCGTTACTTCCCCTTGGGGCCTATGGAAAACCTACGTGGAGGCAGAATTCTTAATGGTGTTATGGCTACAAAATGGGACATCTTGCATGCGAGCTAGCTAGAAACGTAAATAAATAAATGGAACCTGCAAGTGTTCAGGCACTCTTTCCTCTGGCCCTGTGTGACTACATTTTGCCTAGGAACCTTTGTTATGTATACAGTTGACTGTGTGGTGCATCTTGTAAATAATACCCGCAACTAAAACATCTAGCCCGAGTATTACCGAACTGTCCAAATAGCAGCAGAGAAAAGTAGTTTTGTTGCACAGAGAGAATCCTGTCACTCAGACATTTTTTTTGGGGGGGGGGGGTTATTATCTAATTTTCAACCTTTTGCACCTTTGACTGAGGCATCCCTTCAGTAAATTAGAATTTATTATTGACTGATGAAGTTAAACCGTTTACCCTACTCTCAGGATCGCAGGGGTGCTGGAGCCTATCCCAGCGGTCATTGGGTGGCAGGTGGGGAGACACCCTGGACAGGCCGCCAGGCCAACACAGGACAGACCGACGACACACACACATCTAGGGACAATTTAGTGTGGCTGATTCACCTGACCTACATGTCTTTGGACTGTGGGAGGAAACCCACGCAGACATGGCAAGAACATGCAAACTCCACACAGAGGACAACCCGGGATGACCCCCAAGGTTGGACTACCTCGCGGTTCGAACCCAGGACCTTCTTGTTGTGAGGCGACCGTGCTAACCACTGCGCCACCGTGCCGCCCAAAGTCATAACATACAGAGGAATATCAATGTAAATGTCTTTTTTTTCTACAGACGACGGAGGATGATGATTATCATTATTACGATGATGATTATTGACGTTAAAGTGATACATTTTGTAATGGGGATATTCTTAAAGAGTTATGACAGGTGTAGGGGCCATATTAGATATACATAACCCACCCTGAAATATTTGATATTGATGTAACAGTAGAGGTACCAAGAACTCCTTGTTAAAGGTAAGCGACACCATCTGTATCATTTTTAGACTTCTCTCTTAAATTCACATTCACTTTTTCTCTCCTCACCCCTATTTTCCCCTGTCCCCTCCCTACCTCCCTACCTTCCTGTGTCTCTCCATTCTTCACACCACTGTCCTAGATAACCGGCCTTACAAACACCATCTCCATCTATCTTGGCTAGGTCTTTGTGCATGTGTGCAAGTGTGTGTGCGTGCGTGCATGTGTGTAGTTTCATCTATCTCCAGCATGACCAGCTAAGCGGGAAATGATCTCCCATTAGTGGAGACATAATCACCCATGGATCATCTCTACGGCCCCATTCTGTTCAACTGAGCATGGAGCCCGGGCCTAACCGGCCATCACTGCTCTCCAAATGTGTGTGTGGGTGTGTGTGTGTGTGTGTGTAGGTGTGTGTGTGTGTGTGTGTGTGTGTGTGTGTGTATATATGTCAGCATATATATATATATATATATATATATATGTCTTTGTGTATAATTGTATATGTGTGTGTGTGTGTGCGTTGTGCCTGTGTTCAAAACCAAACTAAAGGATGGCTAAAGTCAACACATAACCCCATCTGTTGTCCTCTCTCACTTTCTCTCTTTCCTCTTCCCCACTTTTTCTTTTCACTCTACCTCTCTTTCCATCCTCTCAAAGATTGGACTACCTTTAACCACAGAGAGACGTTTTTATTGATTTGATCCATTACCGGACAAAAGCCCGGTCGCTTATGCCCCCTTTTTATTACAACAATCTAATATGGAAGCACGGGAGAGAGGGACTCGGATGAGTTTGTGTAACATGGTGAGACGGGATGGAGGCACAAAAGTGTAAACAATGGAAGAAGTGGCGTAAACCCTGTATGGATGAGTCATGTGTGTGCTGCAGTGATTCAGATCACAGCTCGGTCTGTAAACACCGCATAAATAAACACACTCCACGGCGTGCAAATGGGGGAAAAAGCCGCTCACCTTGAATGAAAGACATATGTGTGCGTTTGCGCTCATCTCTCTGTATAGGGGCGCGATACGCGTGTGTTTGTTCGGAAACGCGTTTCGAGGTTCCACACGACGATTTCTGACTTGTGGCAAAGTGTACACGAGGTAAACGCGGGAACTATCAACCGCATCAGAAGTTATGAAACTATCAAAGAGACACAAGTTCTCTCCTTTCCTCCCACATTTCGCCCACTTTAGACTTCCTCTCCCCCTACTTTGTCCTTGTGCACCTTTCTGTCTCGGCTTTTCCTCTGGCTAACGCACCTCTTTTCCTGTCATGTCTTCCTCCTTCCTGCCCCTCCCCTCTCCCGAAAACACACTCTCATCTCTCTCACTGCCCTTGGGACAAACTGCTCTTATACAACTGCTTACATGTGCGCGCACGCACACACACACACACACACACACACACACACACACACACACAGAGTTCTAGCTGTCATTAGTTACAGGGGTTTGGGAACATGAGGGGCAGACAGTGACATATCTCTCTGCTCGCTTCTTGGAGACACATCCTTCAGCAGAAACTTTCTCCACCATGCTCAAAATAGACATGGAAAAGACATTAAAGCCGGGTGGGAGAGAAGAGGAAACGTGGAGAAGATGGAGAGGACGTATGTAACTCCCTGCGTGTGTGTGTGTGTGCGGGTGTGTGTGTAGTTGGGTGGGTGTATTTATGTGTATGCACGCATCATAGGCAATCCTGACATTCACTTAAAGGAAATTCAATCTGAAATAAATGCGGCACCACGCCCATGTGAAACCTTAGATTTAAGGTGAAGTTGGATCTGACAGAGGAGGTATAGCAAATTCCAGACCACCCGCTGTAAGTGTTTGTGTGCATATGGGTGTCCCTGTGTTTGCAATCCTGTGTTGTTGTATGCGTTTATAAATTAGATCAAGGATTGGCTGACAGACAGGCTGGCAATTTGTTTTTGGATGTGATGTGTACTGTGTGTGTGTGTGTGCGTGCATGTGAGAGAGAGCAAGAGACAGACTGCGTGTGTTTTCTCTATGTTCTTGTGCATGCCAGGATGTCAGATGGAGCTGCTTGATCCATCAGAAACAAGTAAGCCAGAAGAAGAACGTGTCCTCACGCTAGCATTGCTGTAGCTGTATCTCATGATGAGGTAGAGGGTAGCGCAGGCCTGGCTCCTGTTCTCATCTACAGGGCTGCTGCAGTACTGAAGGACCTTCTGGCACAAATCCGCACATTGCTCTGCCTCTTCCTCGAACAACAGGTCCCCAAACTACAGACAGCATAGGCATACACACGAATGCGCCAACAAGTAAGCGTCTATAGAGAAAATAACGCACACACACAAGTTCACACCAACATAAAAATGACTTATCACGATGTGAGCAATGCACCACCACCAACACATACAACTAGTACACTTATTAATTGTGGCCTTACATTTTTTTTAACTACCACACACTCTCTAATTGGCCAAACACTATGCACACACACACACACACACACACACACACACACACACACACAAAAGAGTACCTTGACAACAATTGCTCGGAGTGTGCTGAAGGTGTGAGAGAGGAATGTGCTGCTTTGGCTGCAGGTGAGAGAGTGCAGCAACACCCTCAACACCCCGCCCACAACGCTGTCCTTACACTCAGCCAGTGGAACTGCCTGGGCAGGAGAAAGACACAAAACCCAACAAATCAAAAGAGGCAAACAGTGAACCTAAACAATTGGTACATTAGTCCTGAGACAACTGGAAAATCTGAAATTTCCTGAATCAGTTATGTGTCAACACACACACACACACACACACACACACACACACACACACACACACACACACACACACACACACACGTGCACACACGGACATGCACATGCGCACACACATGCACGCCTTTTTGAGGGATAGAACCTAGTGATGGAGTATATGCTCTTGATAACATTCACACCCCTAATATAACTCAAAATAGTGGTCTACATCATTCCAAAATGTGAACAAACCTTTTACAACGACAACAAAAAAATAAGCATTTTTGCTAAGCTGCCACATGCCGACAGTCATTGAATTACTGTAATAGCTCGAACAACACAGTTAACAGTTGTAAAATGTCATCAATTAAATAAATCAAATTGTCAAATAGGCCAGAAGCGGCAGAGGCTGAAGAGAAGGTGCCATACGTTCACACGAGGCCAATGAAAAAATGGTGTTGGACGCAGTACTGAAAGAAACATCAAAATAACACATATGGATAGGGATAGTTATAACCAAGTGTAGTAGTTGTGGTTTTCTGACCTGTACAATGGTCTCCAGAAGATCCAGCACTATCAGGTTGGACTCTGTAGCCAGGTTCCCACTGATCAGAGCCTCCTGATCCAACTCAGCCTTTGTTCTGGTTGGAGAGAACGAGAGATATCAGTTACTAACAGAAAAGACAGAGAGAGAGAGAGAGAGAGAGAGAGAGAGAGAGAG
The DNA here is from genome assembly GCF_029633865.1 of Lampris incognitus. NCBI lineage: Eukaryota > Metazoa > Chordata > Actinopteri > Lampriformes > Lampridae > Lampris > Lampris incognitus. The sequence continues at coordinate 96,213,110 of NC_079211.1, read as the reverse complement.
AGAGAGAGAGAGAGAGAGAGAGAGAGAGAGAGACATAGACAGACATAGACAGACAGAGAAAGCCCAAAAGAAAAGCACAGGTAAAGAAAGCAAGAAAATGGAAAAGTCCCAGTGAAAGGAGACGAGAAGGCCAGCAAGTAATAAGGAAAGAAAGCTGAAAAGCGAGCGAGAGAGAGAGAGAGAGAAATCTGCGGATGGAGAAAAGAGGGAAGGGTTAAAACCCACTTGTCCTGCTTGTCATTGGTCTGTCTCCACTGGGTGAGATCTTTCCTCCAGCGCAGGTTCTCTCTCTGACCCATAATCCTATCCGTTCCTATCAGGGGTCAAGTAAGCAGCCGGTCACACAGCAGCTAAAGCTGAATGGGTAGCAACTAACAGGTAGGTCAATATTCACAACAGAAAATATAATATGCTCCTACTGCTTGGGGATAACAAGTGTATGCTTTTCATTAAAGTTCACACCTAAAACTTTAAAGTGCATAATGACGGAGGGCACAAATTTTTAAAATATGAAATGTAATTCTGCCACTTGAAATTCCAAACAGCAGCTATAAAAAGAGCTCTTTAGTGGAAGTGCGGCATAGGAAGCCCAGCATGCAGTACCTCCAACTCGCTTCATCATTTCCCCCCGGGCTCCCATTCCTCTCAGCAGGGCTTCCTCTAGCTGCAGTTTAGCCTGCTGAGACTTCTGCAAAGCCTGGCTACTCACCTTGTCACTGCTCTGCTTCCCCTGAAAACAAACACACACACACACACACACACACACACACACACACACACACACACAGAGTCAGTGGCAAAAACTGGGTTACAACCATCTTTTTCTCATTTAGCAGGAATCTTAATTCAAAGCAACTTCCAAAGATAGAAACAGCTTGAACTATGAAACTCAGAATTAGCATTTTTGCATATCGGTCTGACGCGCTGCAGAAGTGGACTCGATACATCACAGATGCTATCTGAAATATTTACATTTTCCTGTGACTGCAGCAAAGAATATCTACAGGACATTCAAAAAAGCAGAGATTAGGGTATCCGGGTGGCGTAGCGGTCTATTCCGTTGCCTACCAACAACGGGTATCGCCGGTTGGAATCCCCGGGTTACCTCCGGCTTGGTCGGGTGTCACTACAGGCACAATTGGCCGTGTCCGCGGGTGGGAAGCCGGATGTAGGTACGTGTCCTGGTCGCTGCACTAGCGCCTCCTCTGGTCAGTCAGGGTGCCTGTTCGGGGGGTGGGGGTGGACTGGGGGGAATAGCGTGATCCCCCCCCCCCATGCGCTACGTCCCCCTGGTGAAACGCCTCACTGTCAGGTGAAAAGAAGCGGCTGGCGACGGACTCCACATGTATTGGAGGAGGCATGCGGCAGTCTGCAGCCCTCCCTGGATTGGCAGAGGGGGTGGAGCAGAGATCGGGACGGCTCGGAAAAGTGGGGTAATTGGCCAGATACAATTGCGGAGAAAGGGGGGGGGGGGTTGAAAAAAAATGGCAGAGACTGGCAAATGTGCTGTGTATCCACTGTTTTTCTATTTGAATTAGATTGTCTCGCTTGCTTTGTTGTCGTCATTATTTGCATTGCTGAACAACCAAGTTCAGGATTCAACTAAAATTACCCATGGCACCTTTAGGATACAGAACAGCACATGCTGCTCCAAGCTGTTTATGTTGTCCGCTCCAAGCTGTATATGTTGTCCCGCCATGACGCCATCGAACACAAAATACTAAGTGTAAAATGTAACTGTGACAATCTGGTCGAAACAAGATGACGAATATGCAAACTGACCCTGTACTCGAAGCAGGAGACACAGATGGTAAGGAGCTCCAGCAGCTTGTTGAGCTGAGAGGAGGGCATATCTGCAGTCCAGCGCTGAATCAGACTCCTCTCGGTGTTCTTCATCACCCAAAGCAAACACACCAACAGGTGGCGGCTGGTGTCTGCTGCAAGAGTTGCCACCGGTTTACCTTGCTAGAAAGAGGAGAGAGATACAAACACATAATGTGATATGACAGTGCTGATAGGACCGCATACACACACACAGCAAACAAACTTGCATACAACCGTGTGACCGCTGAGATGTGCGGCCCAGATAGCTACCAATTCACCAGATTTGAGAGAAAGAGGATAAGCACAAACTGACACGCATACAACAGTATTCCAGAGTATAAACCTTTGAAAATAATTTAAATCGATAACCTTGAAGCAACACACGTGAGGGCGACGGCGTAGACATACCCTTTTCTCTCTAACGTACGCCATAACAACGTGGCATTCAGCGGACGGTGGTGGGTGTATTTTTAGCGGTCCCGGAGGAAAGCTAACCTCTAACCCTGCTATGCTCTACCCATCAAGTTACACAGGACCACCACGTGACGGTGACTCCCCCCCCCCTTTCTCATATCTGTGTGCATGCAAATCAACAAACTGGCTCATTACAGTCAAAACTTTATAAAGCTCGACGACGCCTGATCAATTCCCTTTCACTTCAGCTGTAGTAAGGTATGGCTCTCTTTCCCATCTTAATAGGGGTTAAATTTACTGTAGATGTGGAAACTGATTAATTTAGCTTCATTTGTCTGATGATGGATCACCACTATGAAAGGCTACTGCTGTTCCACTGTGTGGCAGGTTTGATAAATGTAGCCATTAACCTCCTAGTGCTCCAGGTGTCCCACCAAGAACCCAGTTTGCGGGTCCTTTTTTCCACAGCAAGCACGAATCAAGCTCATCAGGACTCACCCACAATGTGCAAAACTGGTAACCCTAGGCATAACCTGTTTATTGTAAAACTCAGCTCAGCTGACAAGGCCTCACTTTTGATGAGAAGAGTCACAGATGATTTTCATCTGGAGGCGAAATAGGTGAGGGTGTAAATAAAAGACCAGGTCACCAGCGCCGTCCTGTTTGCGTCTGTCGTTGAAAACAGGCCGGCGCCTCAGTGGGTGATAATCTGTTTTTTTTTTCCCACAACAGTATTTCATGTGACAATGGACAGGGAACACATTCATCTACCGGAGAAAAGCAGAGAAGCAGCACGAGAATGGCGGTGTTCAGCTTTTAGTGCCTGTGTTGTTGCTGCATCTCCAAGTGATGGATGTGTTTGTCACGCCGGATGGCCCTGTTCACTTATGATGGCAATGTCTACCCATAAACCATCTCTTCCAGCCACATGCATGTGTGTATGTGTTTCTGTGTGTGACCGAGTGTGTGTGTGTGTCTGTGTGTGTATGATTTCGCAGGATGGATGAAGTGTGTATGTTGTGCTGACAGCTAATCAATCTGCCTCATAGTGGCTCACCTGTTAGGAATCAGAACACTCACACACAGGCAGAAACGCATGCGCACGCATGCACGCACACATGGACACACACGTTAACTTCTGAAAACCAATCAACGCATCATGTAGGTTGTTATTACTATAAACACAGGAAAAAATCTGAAAGTCCCACCATAGATGTCATGGAAACGAGGGCATTCCTTCCCAAGGTGCTGAAGGGGTTCCCGGCAATCGCCATGGCAACAGACTGATTGATGGGAGGGACATTTTCAGGGTCGTCTTCGGGGCCGCCTGTCTTGTTTTTCCCACCACGAGCATCAGAGACTGCGGAGACGAAACAGGGTCACACATTATGTTAATTGGGGTAAAAGAGTACCTTACCTTCTCCTCTCAGAATTTCCAAGGCCAAATATTTGCTAGTGCTCTATCTACTCAGCAGCACGAAGCCTACAAACCTCTACATTTTTTAAATCAAACAAAATGAAGTAGTTGTTTTTGTGATTTTCAACATGCGTAATTTGAGTGAGTGCATACGGTGTATGTGTGCATGTCTCAATGTGCACAACTTTGGGTTTTTCCACTGTCTGTGCATTTGTTCGTTCGTACCTGTGAAGTCCAGGTAGTTGATTGAGTCAATGATGATGCCCACTAGGGGTAGGTAGAGAGCAGCAACCTTAGCTTTGACCTCAGGTTTAATGCAGCGGTGGTCTAAGTCATGGGCACATAGCAGGCTGTAGGTGGCATTGATGGCCCTCCTCTGAACCTTGCCCCTAGACAGACAGAGACAGACACAAAGGTTTTTATTTGTGTTTGTGTGCGTTCAGATCAGAGGCTGACAGCATTATCATCCTTTCACGGTTTATTCACCGAGTTTGAACGTCTGTGTTTATGGCTGAATGGGGCTGTGTCCATACCCTTCGGACTCCATGTCCAGCGCTGCGCTGAGCTCTGTGAGCAGTAAACCTGTGAGGTAGTGCTGCTGTTTGAACTCCTGGGATAACTCAAACAATCCCAAGATCCTCTGCTGCTCCTGAAAACTATATGAACTGGAATTCTGTACAGAAAGACAGTGACACAGCAAGCGGGTGAAAGAGGCAAGAAAGAAGTCGGAAATGAAGGGAGATGTACAGAGCGAAAAAGGTAAGAAAATAACAAAAATAATTGGATTTGCATTGGAACTAATTATATTTCAATAAAAAATATTTCCTGTATGCTCATTCACAGAGGCTTGGAGGTTGTAAACTTGTCCTGCAGATATATTCCGAACCAGAATGTTCCTTCCGGATAGAAAAGAGCAAGACGTGCAGACTGACCTGTGAGGAAATGGATGGGCATGGGGAGGCGGGGGCGGAGGCAGGGCTGCTGAAGAACAGGCTGAGGTTGAGGTAGTGTTCATGACTGCAAAGGATGCGAAGAAACTCCAGACGCATGCTGATGGTTGTCGCCATGGACACACTCTTGGCTGACATCTACGATTGAAAAGCGTCAACAAAATAAGTTATTGTCATTTTGTATGTGGAAGCCAGTCATAACTGGTACAGGAGCTAAATCACATGCGTGCCCACTGTTTCACTGTCAGAGGGCTATAATGGCAAGTACACTACATTTCTACAGTACAGAACAGAATAGGACAGTTTCCCAAGGAGAACTAAGCAAAATCCGTGCGTACAGTAGGGTTTAGTTTTCCTGAATCCAAGTGCACGCAATTTGTGTGTGTCTACCTGGTTGCAGTAGTTTTTCACCAGCTGGAAAACAAAGCCTCTATCCATGAGTGATAGCAGGTCATAGAGGAAGAAGGCAAGGCTGATGTTGACCTTTTCCGCTTGCTCTAACTCCTAAAATGTAAAAAAAAAAAAAAAAAGGAAAAGTCAGGAGAAGTAGTGGGATAGTTGCAGTGAATTACTATGTGCAAATCACTCAAATAAAATACACATACAGTAGGTAGGAACTCGCTAATAGAGCCTCAAGCTTTAAGTGGGTCTCTTATGTGACCGTAGTGGAGTTGAAATGGCCGCATCTCTTCAGAATGAGATTAAAACAGTCTGATTATAACGGATAACCATATTCAGAATCATAACCTGTTTTCATTAGCTAGTGAAATTGCACATACAAGGACTCTGATTTGGTGCCTTGCTCACAGAGAAGACACAAGAGCCTGAAAAATACTACATCCACATCATAAACCTGCCCCGAGGTGATAAAGTCATTCGTTTTATCGCCTTTCTGACCTTTTGCTGTTTGACGAGAATGGTCGCAATCTCAGCAGTGACCACAGAAACAATGGTCGTGATGTCGTCTTTGAATCTGTCAGAGAAGCGGCCTCTTCGAGGGACATTTTGCTTCTCTAGCTGAGCGGTGTGTTGAGCCATGCTTTTCACCTGCATTACACACATGTGCACATGTGCGCGCGCACGCACGCACACACACACACACACACGGACGCACATAATATGACATCAGCTGTTGTCGCTTCTTATTTTCGTTCATCCATGCAGCAACAGCTACACAAAAACACAGCGCTGTACTCCACTGCCACTCAACTGTGTTTTTACTATATGGTATAATCAGACTAACCAGCAGCTCAAAGAAGAACCAGGCATATTTGTATGCATTCTCTCTGCAGACCCCGGTGCTGACAACCATCTGCAAGGCCAGCTCCTCATGAAACTGCTTAAAAAGGGAAGACAAAGACTATATAAATAAAGACAGTGTCTTTCTGACAATTAATTGAATAAAGATCATTAAATTGTACATCAGTTCATATTATTATTATTAAATAGGTTTTTATTATGAACACCTTTACTTAGTCATTTCTTTAGAAAACTTCACCTGTTCTTTCACTTGTATAGGGGATCCTTGAACAGGGAAACCTTTAACCAAGGCCACTGTGAGCAAAATGTCAACACTTCCCCCTTGTGGTGATTATGGGTAACAGATCAAGGGTAAATTAATTGCTTTTGGAAAATCTATTCTTCCATATATCCAGCTTAAAGGGAAAGGGTTCTCAAGTCCTGGCAGCACTGGTGCCCCCCGCTTTTCCAGTTTAGCTATAGGATATCCACTTTCTTAACAGGGCTGCAAAAACTCTCTGCCAAACAATTTCTAAATTCGGTATGCTGGAAATACTTAAACCATGCACAGAACAATTGCTAGCGTTCTACCTTTCTGTTGGACGGCCTTGTGCTTCCCGTGGAGTTCTGGCTGTTCACATCCAAGATGGTGGACATGCGAACACCTGGGTTGTTAAGACCCTGGGGATGGACAGAGAAACACATGATCCACCCCAATGAGTGTGATGAATGTGGATGGGTCTACTAGAGCTTTCTAATGGCTTATGACAGTATCTAATGTACTGTGGGGAATGGTCATCAAGTTGCCGTTTTGTGTGTGTAAGCAAGCACGTACTACTCTTCATGTACTCGTGCATGTTTCTGAGCGTATGATATGATTGATTGTGTGTGTGTGTGTGTGTGTATGTGTGTGTGTATAAAACGTGCAATTTGAGCAGGGCTGATACAGTGTGACTTACACTTCATTAGCACTTATACGTTGTATCATGCCAGCAACAGACTTTGCAGAAAAAAATTAATCAACCCGCTATTTCATCTCGCATTTTAAATGGGTGTTAATCCTCCACCGTTTGTCTTTGCAACAGTGTTTCCTCTAAAAATATCTCGTGACAACAGCTTTTAGTCGATGTGCCTCCAGAACCTCCTCCATCCAAACACTTGATATGGCACTCATTTAACTGGGGAGGCAGCTTAGACACAGTGCTCCACTTTGCCTAGTTAGTGATAGGGGAAAAAAAAACTAGTGTGCACACATCAGTACCTTAGAAGAAAGGATGTTTTTGACTTCAGTGTCCTCAGCAGAGGTTTGTGGACCAGGGATATCAGGATTGCTGCTGCTGCGGATCCTGGACTGGAAAAGCATGTTGCCAATGTTGGTGGCTGTAGCCCGGCCCATAGTGCTGTATCGACTTTCAGAGGTTAACACAGTGCCTGGACCTGAGCAAAGGTACGCAGATGTATTAAAAACCTAACAAAACACTCATTTTATCCTGAGAATCAAAGGTGCTCACACCAATCTACAAGAAAAAAAAGGCAGAGACACAAGAAAACAATCTTTAAAGCTGATTCATATAATCCTTAATTGTTATTTCCGACACAGAAATGACTCAGGAAAATTATTATTTGCTCTTGCAATGAAAGCGATCACTCTGAGGGATGAAAAGGTTGAGGCTTGCCACCCTTTTTGGTCAGGTTAATTTTAAGACGATATATTCATTATCCGAACTGCTTATCCTTCCTCAGGGTGGCGGGGATGCTGGAGCCCACCCCAGCAGTCATTGGGCGGCAGGTGGGGAGACACCCTGGACAGGCCGCCAGACCATCACAGAGCAGACAAACACACACACACACACACACACACACACACACACACACCGAGGGACAATTTTAGTACGGTCGATTCACCTGACCTGCATGTCTTTGGACTGTGGGAGGAAACCAGAGCACCCAGAGGAAACCAACACAGACATGGGGAGAACATGCAAACTCCACACAGAGGACGAACCAGGACGACCCCCAAGGTTGAACTACCCTGGGGCTCGAACCCAGAACCTTCTTGCTGTGAGGCAACCGCGCTAACCACTGTGCCACCCAACAAGATACGCTATATGTATTTCCCTATAATATATATATATATATATATATATATAATTTCCTATAATATATTATAAATTTTCCTAAAATTTAAGAGTGCTGGCAAACTATGGATTTACATGTTGATTGAATCTGGTCTTCCTCTGGAGCCTAGGCTTGCGGGTGCACATTTGTACTACTGCAAAGACGAAAAGCCACCAAAAAAACATCCAACACAAAGACGAAGATTACATACACACGAAAATCCCATCAGCGTTCAGGGAAAACGCGAGTACTCAGTACAGTGTTTCCCCTACGGGAGCCATTAATGGGTGGGTGGGTCGCCCACTAACTGTGAGTACTGGCCCACTATTCCTCACCAGTCAGCGTAATGTGAAAATTAACATGTTGATTTTCAGTAAAAAGGAAAACACATTCAATTTACTGTACTATAGGATTGCATGTTTTCAAAAGAATACGCTGTAGCTAGGGATGGGTGTCGTTAAGAAGATCTTATTAACAAAAAGTAATTATCCGGGTTGGGCAGATATGTTCCACATTGTTATAAAGTATACATAAAAAAAGAAAGAAAATGAAGCAATAACAATGACATTGATAATAGCGATAAATAAAATAAAACAGGGTTTATATGAAAATAAATGGTTTATTCGTCCGCCAGGGGACAGTGTAAGAGGGGACCACTGCAGTAACGATGTTTTAACCTGATTTAGTAGTCATGAAATTTTCTTTAAAAAAATGTTGGAATTTCTGTGAGACTGCTACTCCCAAGTAGGTGAATTGTCTTTCTTTAATTTGGAATGGTATGTCACTGTAGTCTAGGTCAGATGCTTAGCTATTAATTGGGAACAATTCACTTTTGTGCAAGTTTATCTTGTATCCCGATAGTCAAGTCAAGTCAATTTTATTTGTATAGCCCAATATCACAAATTACAAATGTGCCTCAGTGGGCTTAACAGCAACACAGCATCCTGTCCTTAGACCCTCTCATTGGATAAGGAACAACCCCCTAAAAAACCCTTTAACAGGGAGGAAAAATAGGAAGAAACCTCAGGGAGAGCAACAGAGGAGGGATCTCTCTCCTAAGACGGACAACATGCAATGGATGTTGTTTACATAATTTACACAATACAACATTGAAAGAGGATAACAGAATTATAATGGAATTATAAAATATATGAAGAATACAATGAGCAGGATGCCAAGCAGTGTTCAGACGCTACCGGAACAGCCCAGGACCCAAGCCACGAGACCAGCATCACCATGACCACCCCCCCATAGTGATCCAAACTGGTTAAGAAGAGAAAGTGCTACTGGCAGAGATTGTTGGGTCTGAAATATATAGCAGATGATCATCTACATATAGACACTTTATGTTCCATACCCCCCCCCTCCTCCAAATACCGGCAATGTTTGCATTGTTACAAAGAGCAACTGCATGCAGTTCAACAGCTAGATCGAACAGGATGGGACTTAGTGGACAACCCTGACGGGTTCTGCGGCCGAAAGGTTGAGAAACTGTACCATTAGTTTGAACTGTTGCAGTGGGAGACGTATATAATTTAATCCAAGATATGAACGACTGCCCCGATCTAAATTTTTCCCAAAACTGTAAATAAGTATTTCCACTCGACTCAATCAAACGCTTTCTCCGCGTCTAATGATACGACACACTCAGGGACATTTTCAGAAGTGCAGTACGCTGAAAAGATGTCAGACATTAAAAAAGGAGTGACGGTTTTTAACGAAGCCTGTCTGATCATTTGCTATTATTTGGGTGGTAACTTCTTCCAATCTGTGTGCCAGGGTCTTTGCTAGAATCTTAGCATCTGTGTTCATAAGTGAGATAGGCCTATACGAGGCACATTCTACAAGGTCTCTCCCTTTCTTTGCTATGAGAATCATAAATGCCTCATTTAGAGAAGGAGGGAGTGAACCCGGCCTAAGGGATTCAGATAGAACAGTTGTTAATTGTGGGGAGAGAAGCGCAGAAAAGTTCTTGGTAACACTTTAGTATGGGGAACGTAGTCACCATTAATTAGGTGCTTATTAGCATGCAAATTAGCAATGTATTGGCTCTTAATTGGTCATTATTACGTACTCATTAATGCCTTATTCTGCATGGCCTTATTATACAACCAGTAAGCCATTAACTATGAGTTTTCCTTCTATAACCTCAGAATTATTGCTTATTAGTAGTACCATCTCAATATGCTTTGCTTAGTATGGACTTTATAAGGTGGTAGTACCACAAGAAGAGTTATTCGCCCTTACTAACACTTAATGAATATGGTCTGTTCTTACATAACAAAACACAAAACTACAAGTGTTAATAGTGTGAAATTACTGTAAATTAAGTTTTCATTATTTAGAATATGTTCCCCATACTAAAGTGACATCTTGATCATTACTAATTCACTAGTAATTAAGTTTTTTTATGTTCCCCATACTAAAGTGTTACCAAATTCTTAAAAGAATTTGGCTGGAAATCCGTCCAGCCCTGGGGATTTTCCAGATTGCATTGATGATATGGCTAGGGTTATTTCTCCTTGGGTTAGAGGTGCTTCCAGCTTTTCCACCAAGTCTGGGGGAATAGTTGGAATGAGCAGAGGGTCAAGAAAGGCTTTAATTGTAATTTCGTCCCCATCAAATTGAGAGGTGTATAGTTGGGGGAAGAACTCTTTAAATGTACTATTAATTTTAATGGGATATATAGCGATATCTCCATTCTCTGTGTGAATACTTGTTATAAATTGGTTAGCCCTCTGTCCCTTTAGTTGTTAGCTAACAGTTTCCCCGTCTTTTCACCATGCTCATAACATGACTTTTGGTTTTTAATTAAAAGATTTTGTGTTTGGTGAGTAGTAAGGAGGTCTAGTCTTTGACTTCTAGTCTTTTGCGATATCAGTGTTGTAGTCGAGTTGCTAAACCTCGAGTCCGAGTCACATCTAGAGTCCCCAGTGTTCGAGTGCGAGTCATCAGTGCTCAAGTCCAAATCGAGTCCTGAGTCAGACTCGAGTACTACAACACTGTGTGATATAGTTCTGGAGTTTTGAGTTAATGCATATTGTTTATTGATATCTAGAATTTTAGATGATAAATCCAGTGGTTCCTTCTGAGAATGCCTTTTCTTGTTTGCAATGAATGATATAATTATCACAAACGCTGCCTTCGAAGGGGTCTGAGCATCAGCAGAGATCCTACCCACCCCAACCATGGACTGTTCACCCCCCCTGCCCTCTGGGAGGCGCTACAGGAGCCTCAGAGCCCGCACTACCAGGCTCAAAAACAGCTTCTTTCCACAAGCTGTTGCCCACCTGAACCTTGCTACCCACTGAATGTCTGTAGATATTTTTAAATATTTTGTACTCCAGCTCTTCTTTTTTTTTTTAAACTTATTTTTAGCTTCTGGTCTTCATGTGTGTATATCTTATATTGTGCTTGCTGTGTTTGTCTGTGTCTGTCTTGCACTGTTTGGTGAAGCCACAGCCCTCATTTCATTTTTAACATGTGCCTGCACATTGTTTTTAATGACAATAAATTGAATTGAATTGAATATAATTGAATAATTTGCCCTCTCATGTAAGCCTTGAGTGGATCCCAGACCACAAGAGCAGTGACAGCTGGGGTATTATCGGTTTATTATTTATTTATGCATTATTGGTTCATTGTCGATAAGATTTTAACGGTACTACTACTCTTACTGATATACTGCTTAACGATCCAGTAATTTAACGGCACACTTATTGGTTCTTTTTATTATTTTTTTGAAGAGAAAAAAAAAACAAACAAATTACAAACAAAATTAACATTGGTTTATTTTCTCATGTCTGGACATCGCGTTACTTTTAATCATTAACTCACGTTTGTATAATTGAGTTAACTCTTCATGGGCTCTAGGCTGCCAGCATAGCTGAGGTGGATGGGCCAACGAGAGATGAACTGTGAGCTCGGCAGTTGAAAACCGCATTTCTCCGCCTGTATTTGATGCACTTTCGCAAGACGTTTCAAAAGATCGCTTGTGTTTCTGCCCTTACATGCCTGTTTAATACCAGGTTTCAGTACCCCATCCCTATCGGTAGCTCTCTGATTGTTTATCATTTTGTCCACAAAATGCAACCGTCTCATAGCCAACCTGTGCGGGAGAGTTGCAGTACTGTTGACAGCGCAGATGTCCCTCACTCTCCAGTGCTTTGGCATTGATTGGATTGCCGTGGATGGCTTGTAACACAGTGACTTCAAATTCCGTATTAACTTTCCCTGGACATTGCTTTACATTCCACACATGTGAAAGTTTCAATGAGTTGAAAGGTGACATCGCCTGATGAGTATTTGTATTTTCACATCGTGCGCTTTTACCACAGCGAAACTGACTACTTGCAAGCATGGTGTGACGGAAGGCTGCGTTCAGTTCTACAGTAGCCTTGGTATGATGACAAAACTGACTAAATGAATTGAGCCAGGCTAAAACTTTGACAGTATTCCCATCCGGTTGACAACATACCTACACCTCATCAACCCCACCCACTAAAAGAAAATTTCAAGGGGAAAACGCTGCAGTTTCTGATTTGAAACACGTAAAACCGATAACTCATAACCATAAAGATGCCGGAGTTGTTCCACTTTTGGAGAAACCCAGCCAGAGAACTCTGTCCTTTAATGATGATGAAAGACTTTAACCTCTTGGGGTTTCAAATATTTTACAGGTTCAATAAAGTAGTGGGAGATGCAGGTAGGGTAGACATTAGTAGGGGACTCGTAGATAAAGGGGTACCATGAAAGCAGGATATTAAATATGACTGTAGACAGCTTATCTTGGATATGGACTGTATTTTATATAATGCTTTTCTAGCTGCCAACAGCCACTCAAACACTTTACAACTGATGCCTCACATTCACCCACACACATACACTGATGGTAGTATCAACCATGCAAGGAAACAACCAGCTCATCAGGAGGAGATAGGGGTTAGGTGTTTTGCTCAGGGACATCCTGGCATTTTTGCAAGGAGGAGTTGGGAATGGCACCGGCAACCCCTCCAGTCACCAAATGTCATGCTCTATCTCCTGAGCTTCTGCTGCTCTGATAGGATAGGACCTTGATTGGCACAGGACATCTTGTGCATCCAGCATCATTTTCATATCTTCTTGTGATTAGTACCTGTGTTTTGGATCTCTCGGGAGGCTTCGGGCAGACAAAACACCCAGTAGAGGTAGGTTGCCAAGAGGCCATTCCTGCCCAGCTGGTCCCTTGTCAGCTCTTGGCTGTTATGGAGACTGTTGACGATGGACACCACTGACTCAAAGGCTATCTGGGCCAGGTTGGCTATAGGGCACAGACAGAAACATACCAAAAATCAAATAATGTTTTAGTCTTTCAAAAACTGTCGAGACACAAGGAAAAGATTAAAGTGAAACACATACAAATTCTTCAGTTGAGGTAATAATAACCAGGAAACCATCAACCAGTCCAAATCTGTGTGACTACCAAGTTATAGCAAAACTATAGTATGGCATTAAATCAAAATGAATGAGTAATTACTGAAAAAAAAAAGCTTGGTGTATTTCGGCCTGCACACTATCTGCAAAACATTGCAACTGTCTCAGTTTTTACAAACTTATGAAGGACTTTGGTCCAAATCTCATATTCTGATGACACATTTAACCTTCTCACATGCACCAGTTGTCTTGCGCACTCCAAAAGACCCATAACACCATTTGGCACAAAATGCCCATTTAGAGCCTCCAAATGGGCATTTTGGAGATCTGCCAGTGCATATCCAAAGTAAAAATAATGTCAAATAAGACTTCTGATAATAACTCCTTTGCGTTATGGGCTCAATATACAACACCAAATGAAGTTAGTATTTTAAATCAAATGATTTCCATTGTAGACAAAAATAAAATTCAATTTACTCTATGTTTTGAGCTTCTGCAACTCCGCTTCAGTAATACTTTGGTTAAATCTGACTCTTCAGGAACACACTGCAAAGGGCTGTCTTTCCGCAGAGACCATGGTTATGCATACTTTCAAAAGTGTTCAAAAGCTACGGACATTTTAGTTTGGGTGCATCGTGTTTGGCCTTTGGGCTCAGAAATCAAGGGGCACATTAACAGGTTGATGATTTTCAATTTTGAGTCACAAATGTATTGTAGCCGTACAGCGTACAGTTTACTTAAATGTGAGGCTGCTGCTTCTCTGCAGCAGTGGCCACGTCCTCGCCCTTTGATTCAGACACGCTAAGCTAAATCCTCACCTGTCTGTCCAGCAATGAGCATGGGCTGCATGATGAGTGTGAAGAGTTTATCCAGCACCAGGTGGAGGTAGAGGACCAGAGGCTCTAGCCTGGAGGACGACAGGGAAATGATGCTGAGCTTCAGCTCATGCTCCAGCTTGTTCTCTGGTATCTTCTCCTCCCTGACCCGCAGAGGGAAAGTCGCACCACCCTCCAGGGCGTGACAGAGAGTAAAGAAACGCTCCAAATGGTTGTCCTGATGAGGGGCACAGAATATATTGAGTGGTATGTTTATGGATCTCAAACACACACACACACACACACACACACACACATATATATATATATATATATATATATAAATAAAACTTTATTTAAAGACACACTCAACGGTAGGGAAAGGCTCAACAAATAAGGAGCAAAATAATCCAGATGGATTATATGTATATATATTAAGATAGATGAGCACTTTCATCAACACCATTGATGGTTTCTAAAAAAAGATGAAGAGAGAGAGAGCGAGAGAGAGAGAAAAAGAGAGGGGATAGAGAAAGACAAGAGACGGATAGGCAGTTTGAAAGAAAAAGAGAACAGAGAAACAGTGACTGAAATGTGACAGATAGGTGTCTTTGCAGAGTTAAGAGAATTGTGTGTGTGTGTTAGTGTGTGTGTTTAATCATAAATTAATTTCGGTTAGAATTTGGGTTTGGGGTTAAGGTTAGAGTTAGGATTAGGTTAAAAGTAGATTAAGGGCTAAGGTAAAACGTAGTTCTGATAGTTAAGGTTAGAGGCTAGGGAATCGGTGAGGTCAATGAGGGTCCTCACAAGTATAGAAGAACTAACTCTGTGTGTGTATATATATATATATATACACTACCGTTCAAAAGTTTGGGATCACCCAAACAATTTCGTGTTTTCCATGAAAAGTCACACTTATTCACCACCATATGTTGTGAAATGAATAGAAAATAGAGTCAAGACATTGACAAGGTTAGAAATAATGATTTGTATTCGAAATAAGATTTTTTTTACATCAAACTTTGCTTTCGTCAAAGAATCCTCCATTTGCAGCAATTACAGCATTGCAGACCTTTGGCATTCTAGCTGTTAATTTGTTGAGGTAATCTGGAGAAATTGCACCCCACGCTTCCAGAAGCAGCTCCCACAAGTTGGATTGGTTGGATGGGCACTTCTTTGAGCAGATTGAGTTTCTGGAGCATCACATTTGTGGGGTCAATTAAACGCTCAAAATGGCCAGAAAAAGAGAACTTTCATCTGAAACTCGACAGTCTATTCTTGTTCTTAGAAATGAAGGCTATTCCATGCGAGAAATTGCTAAGAAATTGAAGATTTCCTACACCGGTGTGTACTACTCCCTTCAGAGGACAGCACAAACAGGCTCTAACAGGTACTATTTAATGAAGATGCCAGTTGGGGACCTGTGAGGCGTCTGTTTCTCAAACTAGAGACTCTAATGTACTTATCTTCTTGCTCAGTTGTGCAACGCGGCCTCCCACTTCTTTTTCTACTCTGGTTAGAGCCTGTTTGTGCTGTCCTCTGAAGGGAGTAGTACACACCGGTGTAGGAAATCTTCAATTTCTTAGCAATTTCTCGCATGGAATAGCCTTCATATCTAAGAACAAGAATAGACTGTCGAGTTTCAGATGAAAGTTCTCTTTTTCTGGCCATTTTGAGCGTTTAATTGACCCCACAAATGTGATGCTCCAGAAACTCAATCTGCTCAAAGAAGTGCCCATCCAACCAATCCAACTTGTGGGAGCTGCTTCTGGAAGCGTGGGGTGCAATTTCTCCAGATTACCTCAACAAATTAACAGCTAGAATGCCAAAGGTCTGCAATGCTGTAATTGCTGCAAATGGAGGATTCTTTGACGAAAGCAAAGTTTGATGTAAAAAAAATCTTATTTCAAATACAAATCATTATTTCTAACCTTGTCAATGTCTTGACTCTATTTTCTATTCATTTCACAACATATGGTGGTGAATAAGTGTGACTTTTCATGGAAAACACGAAATTGTTTGGGTGATCCCAAACTTTTGAACGGTAGTGTATATGTGTGTGTGTGTGTGTGAGACACCCTTTCTCACCTGTGTGTGTACAGAAGACACAGCCTGGATCTCCAGGTCAAACAGCCCTTTATGACTTTCCATCCACTTGACTGGGGGAATCTGGAGAGGGACTTTCTACATAAACAAGAAGATAGATGGAAACTTGCTGATAACCGCTCATCACTTCTGCTTTGGGTCATGTTTGAAGCCACAGACCTAACTGTTCTTATGGATACGAATGTGAAAAACCGCCTCTTACACTTGTAGCATAGTGTTTGGTAGTGAATGTGACTGCCATCTTATAAAAACGTGATCCATTCGGATCCCTGGTTTCTGGTTAAATTATGTCAGTTAAGATACACATTTTGCCAACCAGCACCTACTGACTGTTTTGCAACTTACTGCAAACCATAACCTCATATGGTGTATTGATTAAACAATGTGAATTCAGTCCTGGCAACACTGTGCCGTAAAGTCCTAAGTTAGCACATACATAAATCACTGTGATGCGCGTATAAAAAATATTATGATCATAAAAAAAAATTGTAAAATTGGAAAGACTAACATTGTATAAGAATATCTCAAAAACAGCATCTCACAATAAGAATATGAAAATATGACCTATCTAGGTATTTCATATAGTCAAGTAATCACCAACATTTCATTGACTATCAAAGAATAAATTCAAACATAGGTTAAATAGGAACAGCTATGGCATTCATTTGCTCTATGTTAAACTGAAATGGATGGCAAATAAATACATCTGGAGGGCAGGTATGTACCTCAGGTGAGTGCAGTGAGTAGTTCACAGGCAGTCGGTCGAGCACAATGGGGAGACAGTACTGACCCGTCTGCAGCTGCTCGTTATTCAGAATCGGAAGCCACTGGAGGAAAGACAACACAAAGCGCGCGTCAGCTCTCTACTTGCATCTAATAGCACAATGCGTCACGGTCATTCCAGTTCCGGCCACTCCAGCCCTGGGGTCTTGACAACACCATCCCAGTCCTGGGTCCTGTCCAGTTTTCCTCCGTTACCCATTTGCCCCAAAGGGGTTTTGATTGGTTGGTCGCGTTTCTGTGTATTTAAGTTTGACTGTTTAGCTTGTTCGTTGTACGAGCGTACCATGTCACTGGCACGTTCTCGTCATGTGTGCTCCTGGTACCCTCACGTTTCCTACCAGTAAACCTTTTGTTCAACCTGTTACCGCATCTGCACTTGGGTCATCAATTCCTGCTCCCTCCGTGACACGATGATTATCTTCTCTGTCATTCATACAGAGGAACAGAATAATCTTCAGGCGGGCGGTTTACTTATTCGAAAGTTTGGTTGTGGGTTTATGTATTTGCATAGACCAAACTGTTTAACTGCAGTGAGGACATAAAAAATACAAAAGGCATGGGGGCGCCCCGGTGGCTCACCCGGTAGAGTATGTACCACATAAGGCTGAGTCTTTACCGCAGCGGCCCGGGTTCAAATCTGGCCCGGGCCCTTTGCTGCATGTCATCCCCCTCTCTCTCCCCTGCCTTTCCTGTCTCTCTCTCGACTATCACTATCTAATATAGGGGGGAAATGCCACACACAAAAAAAAAAACCTAAAACAAACCCAAATATTTCATCCGCCTTTCACAAAAAATGAATGAAAGCCACTTTATTTTGTCATTATATTGTTACAATGAATTTGATCTCTGCATTTAACCCATTCTATTGGAGAAAAGCAGTGGGCAGCTGAAGCGCCCGGGGACCAACTCCAGTGCTTCTTTCCATTGCCTTGCTCAGGGGCACAGGCAGGAGTATTAACGCTAAAATGCATGTCTTTTTGACGGTGGGGAGGAAACCGGAGCACCCGGAGGAAACCCACGCAGACATGGGGAGAACATGCAAACTCCACACAGAAAGGACCTGGCATGGCCCGGGGTCGAACCCAGGACCTTCTTGCTGTGAGGCAACAGTGCTAATCACTGGGCCACTGTGCCATCCTAACCTAAATGTTAATGAGAGATGGATTTTGTGATGACACTGGGCACAAAAAGATGCCAAATTCCATTCTGCAACGCCTAGTCTCTCCCACTGAAAAAGTAGCGATTTGGATATTCCCTGGTTAGCGGTGGTCAGAGACGGACTCACAGAATATCCGATGAGCGTCTCGCAGTTGCCGCTCTGGTTCTGCTTCTGCTGGCAGCTGATGTGGTAGAAGGTAAACAGCAGGTGGTTCTCTGGGTCAGCCGAGCTGGAAGGGTTCAGCTTCACTTCCTCGTGAAAGTCTGGGGACCTGAGAGGACGGGCAGGGGCGATGAGAGAGAGAAAAGAGAAGACATGAGAGGGGGAACAGAAAGAGGGAAGGACGAGGCAAAGCAAGGGATCAAAAGTGGGACACACGCAGTTGAAACAGCAAGAGTCAGCACACCGTCTATTTTATAAAACGGGGGAAAAAAAAAGGAAATTATCTTGTACGTCATCTGGTTTAGAAAAGTTAAACTCTCGTCAACTTGCTTATTATGGTAGGCGATGGGTGTGTAGACCTCCTGCACGAATTCGGGTCCACTGGATTTCCCAAAAATAACCTTAGAAGAGGGGGGGGACAAACAAAACACTACGTTAACTTTAGCATACACAATCTATTGTGTCAACCTGACGTAGCTATATAATGCGGTTAAAGCGATCAAGCATTTTAAATGTAAATAATAGGGCCAGGATATTTCATTGTCGGGAGATTGTGATCGTGTGTGAATAGCAGCACTAACAGGCAGCGAGCAGCCGGGATCCTCGCCGCTCATGAACTGGATTTTGATGGTGATGTTTCGTGCTGATGTTAGCCTGTTGACAAAGTTTAGCCTATGCGGATAGACAAACAGCAGGTTCCTAGAGAGAGAGAGAGAGAGAGAGAGAGAGAGAGAGAGAGAGAGAGAGAGAGAGAGAGAGAGAGAGAGAGAGAGAGAGAGAGAGAGAGAGAGAGAGAGAGAGAGAGAGAGAGAGAGAGAGAGAGAGAGAGAGAGAGATGAGAGAGAGAGAGAGAGAGAGAGAGAGAGAGAGAGAGAGAGAGAGAGAGAGAGAGAGAGAGAGAGAGAGAGAGAGAGAGAGAGAGAGAGAGAGAGAGAGAGAGAGAGAGAGAGAGAGAGAGAGAGAGAGAGAGAGAGAGAGAGAGAGAGAGAGAGAGAGAGGAGAGAGAGAGAGAGAGAGAGAGAGAGAGAGAGAGAGAGAGAGAGAGAGAGAGAGAGAGAGAGAGAGAGAGAGAGAGAGAGAGAGAGAGAGAGAGAGAGAGACTTCTATTACATCATTATTGTTGATCATTACTCCTTTTCATTAATTTTAACTATAATTCTTCTAGTTTATGACAGTGGTTCTCAACCGGGGGTCCGCGGACCCCTAGGGGTCCGTGGTGTAATTGCAAGGGGTCCGTGAAAATAAAATATCTTTAAAAAAAAGATCCTATGACATTTATAGAAATAGGATTATTTTACTCAAATGTGACTGAGACCTTTATCTACCTAAACTATAAAGGGTAACAGGACTTTTTTTTCTCTAATTACATCTGTTTCACAAGTGTAATTTATTGTATTTTAATAAGAGATCTCGCTCCCGTTTGCATTGTTAAAAGTTACTGCATAAAAATTCTGTTGTTACATATATCTGAAAGTTACTGAATACATATTCTGTTTTGTTATATATATCTGAAAGTTACTGTATACATATTCTGTTTTGTTACATATATCTGAAAGTTACTGAATACATATTCTGTTTTGTTACATATATCTGAAAGTTACTGCATAAGAATTCTGTTTTGTTAACTATATCTAAGTTACAACTGAAAGCTCTTATTTTTGCCCCAAAGAGTGAATAAATGCTATAATGCAATTTAAAATGCAGTTTCTACTGTTTCTATCAAATTGCAACCCCCCTCCCCCAAGATCAGGTGGAGGGGTCCTCAGGGTAGATCAAAAATACGCAGGGGGTCCAGGACCCCAAAAAGGTTGAGAACCACTGGTTTATGATACAGAGCACGGGGCTAAAATGTGACCATTCCGTTCATCACCACTGGGTGGCACCCTCTGTGCAATGACGCAAAGGCAAGGTGACAGCTGAGTAAGTGCAAAACCACCACAATCAGTAATTTGCAGCGTCCTCCTGCCTTACATACAACACTGGGATTTGTCTGGAAACCTGGAGCACAATTCCGCTGAACAAAAAAGCCCACAGCAGAGTGACAACATATGATTTCCACTCAAATCGATGGCTCACGCACACAAAGTCCAAACATCAACTTGCAAAATCTAAAGACGTTATGTTGTATGTTGCGCTTCAGTTGTGTTAAGTACAATGTAGAAACCTGTACAGGCTCCCTCTCTCATGTCCCCTACTAGGTGATTTCACAGGTAGTGTAGGTGGAAAGCCCAAAAATAATACCTACACTAAAAGAGCTACGCTTTGAAGGGTCGTCAAAACTCTTATGAGTGATGAGTAAGATACTGTAACACTACTGTTGGAGCAGAAATTCACTGTCTAAATGAGGGCAGAGACCCTGTTTACTCCTGGGGCTGCAGTGCATGCAATTTGTTCCACTGTACCGCCCTCATATTATAACCTGATTTGACAAGGAGACACATGGGTATTCTAGTTTGTAGATTTGCATGGATGAACAAACATGCACATTCTTTTGGTATAAATGAAAATATAAAGATTTTAAAAATAAATGTGCCCTCTGATGGACTGGCAGCCTGTCCAGGGTGTCTCTCCACCTGCCGCCCAACGACTGCTGGGATAGGCTCCAGCATCCCGCGACCCCAATTGGGATAAGCAGCTTGGATAATGGATGGCTGGATAATAAATGTTCATATTTCACTTCTTAGAGAGAACAGATAAGCCCCGAAAAAGTACCCCGGCAAGTGATAATGCAATGTACCTAGTACTTCTCTATAATATGTGACCCTCCTATCTGACATTTGCACACCTTTGTATCATGTTTTGTTGGTGACAAAAGGTATTTATTGTTATGTTGCTGCACACATTGTAAGTTGTACTTGACAAAACTTTCGCTCGTCTGACTGAAATATGAAAAACAATGTACATGTGTCCATCTTAGGCTAGTTGTGAGTTCATCTGCACATTATTAATAATACAATCTTACCTGTATATATTGTGCGGGACATAGACCTCACTGGAGGGAAACTCCAGTACTTCTTTGATTGGTCGAATGTTTTTTTCAGCCACTGGTTTCAGAGGGATGAGCTCAGTAGAGAGACAGGCCTGTGGCATGTCATGGGCTGCCGTCATGTCCAGTTTTATTGTACCTGTACGAAAGGGGCAAATCACACACACACACACACAATTCATTAAATGTAACCTTATATGACTGACATAGCAGACTGTATGTCATATCAAGGAATATGAAATAAAACAAAGAGAGAGAAAATAGAGTGAGCTTTTAATGAAAGATGACCTGTTATGGTCTTGACTCTTCTATGTGCAGTGGAGGTCTTCCTAATCTCACCCAGGAACTTGAGCAAATCCTCATCACTTAAACGGTCTCCCTCCTAAAACACACACACACACACCGTCGGAGAGTGATACATTAGGTTTGTTATTTGATTCAAGTTTGCACAAGAAGACAAAGATACAATTCCATACATTGGGTATAAGGAAACCAAAACAGCCTCAGAATCTCCTGCACTGTTACTGTATCGAAAACAGTTTTTCGCTCAATTGAAATCTACACTGCTCAAAAAAATAAAGGGAACACATAAGCAATGCAATGTAGCTCCAAGTCAATCACACTTTTGAGATATCAACCTGTCCAGTTAGGAAGCAACACTGATTTGTGAATCAATTTCACCTTTTGGTAAATTGTCTAATTTCCACCAGGTGGAAATTAGACAATTTGCAAGACAACCCCTATAAAAGGAATGGATTTGCAGGTGGTGGCCACAGACCATTTGCCTGTCCTCATCTTTTCTGGCCGATCTTTGGTTAGTTTTTCATTTTGCTAGTGCCCTCAACACTAGAGGTGGCATGAGGCGGTATCTGCAACCTACAGAAGTTGCTCAGGTAGTGCAGCTCATCCAGGATGGCACATCAATGCGTGCTGTGGCAAGAAGATTTGATGTGTCTCCCAGCACAGTGTCCAGAGCATGGAGGAGGTACCAGGAGACAGGCCAGTACACCAGGAGGCATGGAGGGGGCCGCAGGAGGACAACGACCCCGCAGCAGGACCGCTATCTGGTCCTTTGTGCAAGGAGAAACAGGAGGAGCACTGCCGGAGCCCTACAAAACGACCTTCAACAGGCCACTAATGTGCAGGTTTCTGCTCAAACAGTGAGAAACAGAATGCATGAGGATGGTATGAGGGCCTGACGTCCACAATTGGGGCCTGTGCTCACAGCCCAACACCATGCAGCCCGATTGACCTTTGCCAGAGAACATCTTGGTTGGCAGATTCGCCATTGGCGCCCTGTGCTCTTCACAGATGAGAGCAGGTTCACACTGAACACATGTGACAGACGTGAGAGAGTCTGGAGATGCTGTGGAGAACGTTCTGCTGCCTGCAACATCCTCCAGCATGACCGGTTTGGCGGTGGGTCAGTGATGGTCTGGGGAGGCATATCCTTGGAGGGCCGCACAGACCTCTAAGTGCTAGCCAGAGGTACCATGACTGCCATTAGGTACCGGGATGAGATCCTCAGACCCATTGTCAGACCATATGCTGGTGCAGTGGGCCCTGGGTTCCTGCTCATGCATGACAATGTTCGTCCTCATGTGGCCAGAGTGTGTCAGCAGTTCCTGTATGTCGAGGGCATTGACGCTATGGACTGGCCTGCACGTTCCCCAGACCTGAATCCAATCGAGCACCTCTGGGACATCATGTCTCGTACCATCCGCCAACGCAATGTCGCACCACAGACTGTCCAGGAGTTGACCGATGCCCTGATCCAGGTCTGGGAGGAGATCCCTCAGGAGACCATCCGTCGTCTCATCAGGAGCATGCCCAGATGTTGTAGGGAGTGCATACAGGCACGTGGAGGCCACACACACTACTGAGCCTCATTTTGAATCGTCTTGAAGAATTTCCACAGAAGTTGGATCAGCCTATGTTCTCATTTTCCACTTTGATTTTGAGTATGATTCTGAATCCAGACCTTAATGGGCTAATGATTTTGATTTCCATTGATCATTCTTAGGTTATTTTGCTCTAAACACATTCCTCTGTCTAATAAATAAAGATTTTCAGCTGAAATATTTCCTTCATCGAGGTCTATATTGTGTTTTTAGGTGTTCCCTTTATTTTTTTGAGCAGTATATATTGTGATAAGTGTTTCATAGTCACGTGGTTTCAAGCAGCATTTTTCTGTAGGTTTTGGCTGACTGAAGCGAAACCTCTCTGTCGTGACGCAAGTGGAATGAGTGATACTGACTGGTAGATGAGACAGCATGGCAGGGACAGAGCTCACCCAGATGCATGTCTGCATATTTAACCATGGAGATTGTGGGTGTCTGCCGTGTCTCAAGGAGCGAGACTAACATCTTACTGAATGCCATAGCTTAGCCACATTTGCATCTCATACGCCGTGTGTGTGTGTGTGTGTGTTTTACCTGTTTGAAGATTGTGGAGATGGTGATAGTAGCAGGTTTAAAGACAGAAAGGTTATATGGTTGATCATCTATGTTGTTGAAACGCTCAGAGTTCCTCCTGGGAAGTGGTGCCCTTCTGTCCATACTGCTAGATTTACCTGAAACAGTCAAGTGGCCAACTTGATAATAAAGCCAAAAGTAGAAAAACTTCACAGGTTAAACCAATACACTTACTGTAGGCCTCTCAGTAACAGTCTCATTCACATGCTCCAAAACTGTCTTACACACACACACACACACACACACGCACACACCTCCTTTAAGGCTGTCCGAGTCCGTGACATCACGGTCTAGTGTGGCAGTGTTGATAACATCCATGATATTAACGGTGGCCCAGGCAAAGGGCATGCGGTACCGACCCAACCTCTGGCAGAACATCTCCGCCTGGCCTCGCAGCTTCTCCAACTTGTCCTTGTTCTGAAGGACAAAAAAAAAAAAAAAAAAAAAAAAAAATCAAATATCAAAATCATTACCCAAAACAGGAAGTGAGGCCACAGTGACTATGTTTATTCTAGCCTGAACACTCAGGGTCAATGAAACACAAGTGCTCTTGTTGTTATTGACCCAATCATAAACAGATCTATGTAATATTGAGCAAACTAGTCAAATCGGCTTCATCATGAACAGCTACCTAAAGGGCGGCTATGCAGTATGACATTTTTATTTCTGCGATTCAGTTGCTTTGCGTTCTCTCTCTTCGACTACCTTTGCCGAGTCGTTTTCTCTCATGGTCATGTAAGGCTCTGCACAGTCACCGATCTCTCCCTGCTGGAGCACCTTCTCTATCTGAAAAGGTTAAACAGGAAGTACGTAGATGACTCAGCCGAACAGCATGTCTGTGTAGCCGGAGCATCAACATTTGAAAAGCAGAGATTGGTATAGCAACCCGAGCTACTCGAGTCCAATAAAGAAACGGCAACAAAAAACAGACAATAAACTACGACGTCCGTTTGGACACGAGACTCTGTGTAATTTGTCAAATTGTGCTATGCATTTCCCCCCCCCCCGCCCCCCCCCCATCTATTGGTTGGTGGTGTGGGATGAGGCGAGGCACTACCTTGATGACCAGATAGATATCTGGCGAAGGGTAGGTGATGGAGAAGATGCCAGATCTGGCCAGACTGGAGTGATCCACGTGTGGCGTGTGATGCTTGAGGAAACCTTTAAACTGCTCCGAGTTCAGATCGCAGTAGAAGTTCTCAGATATCTGGAGGAGGAACAAGAGGAAATTCACCTTTTAAAAAGGAACAAAAGTTTATCTTTTTTGTCAAAAGCACATTCGTGGGTTTTTAGAATGTTTTCTTTTTTCTCCCTTTTTTCTCTCTCCAATTGTATCCGGCCAATTACCCCACTCTTCTGAGCAAATTAGCTGCACACGGCCACAAATTAACAAATCAATACAACAATCTTTTTTTTTCCTGTGGATTCCCCCCCCCCTTTTTCTCCCAGTTGTACTTGGCCAATTACTACATTCTTCCGAGCCGTTCCGGTCACTGCTCCACCCCCCCCCCCCTGCCGATCCGGGGAGGCCTGCACACTACCACGTCTCCTCCAAAACATGTGGAGTCACCAGCCACTTCTTTTCACCTGACAATGAGGAGTTTCACCAGGGGGACGTAGTGCATGGGAGGATCACGCTACCCCCCCCCCAGTTGACCCTCCCCCCGAACAGGCACCCCGACCTACCAGAGGAGGCGCTACTGCAGTGACCAGGACACATACCCACATCCGGCTTCCCACCCGCAAACACGGCCAATTGTGTCTGTAGGGACGCCCGACCAAGCTGGAGATAACACAGGGATTCGAACTGGCGATCTCCATGTTTGTAGGCAATGAAATACACCGCCACGCCACCCGGGCGCCCTTTAGAATGTTTTCTGGTGGCAAACGTCTAGTCATAGAAGAATACACTCAATGAAGTGTAAACCAACTAGGTTGAAAACCTGCAACGCTGGCAAGCAACAGTACCCAAGAGCAACCGAAGGGGGTCGATATCCTAAAGACAGCACCGTGCTAACTCCATGTTTATCTATAGTACCAAAGCTTTTAACTGAACGCTAATGGTGGAATGTCCTCCATTCAGTCAGCTCCGCGGTGTTACTCTGTGACCCCAGGCTAGAAACAGGACCATGCGCCCCGGCCCAGCCTAGTATGAGGCTCATGTGATCCTCCCAGTTAGATGGCCATCAACTACACTTCCTTCTTATCAGCTAGAATTTAGCCTCATTTTCCAGGGTGGAGAAGGTCCCTTAGCAGCCCAACTAATTTGAAGTGTACCTGTAATGCCTGACAAAGTAACAGTAATCACACTCTTCAATAGTGCTGGACGATGTGAAAAAATATTATCGTGACAATAATAGGGGATTTTACATGATATCGATATGCCACAATATCTGCCCACATAAGTAAAAATACCATAGATAAGAATGCAACTGAGGTTTCACTGAACTGAACTGTTTGGCAATAGCAAATCAAAATTTTATTTTCAAATAACACTCCCTTTCGAATGTTTCAGACCGTGTTTTGTGAGAAATTTCATGAGATTCTCATTAATTGGTTCAGACAGCAAAACTGCGCATTACAATATGACAATATTTCATCCTAATACAATATCCCTGAAAGATGATAAATTATAATATTGACTACTCTTGAACCTAACTATGGATTATGCATTTAATTCTAGGGTCATCCAGGTAAATTGTTTGTTTGTTGGTTTGTTTTTAACAATTTTAAGATTACAGTTATGATTACAACCCAACACTGTGAATTCTAGTTTAAACCAGAATCAGAATCAGGAACACTTTATTTGTCATTTCACTTCATGCACTTGCATATATGAAATGAAAAAAAAAATGCCGTCATGTTTATTGGCCATGTAGGTTTGCGCTACATGGAATTTGACTCCAGTTTCGCGGCTCTCTGTGTACTTAACACAGAATAACAACACTACAACACAACAATCTTCAGATATATACACAAGGATTGACTTATACAGGTGAAATAAGAGGTGATAAAGTGCAGTGGTGCAGAGAATATATCAGAGATGCTGAAATAGATGTTAGCAGGTTACTTACATACATGCCTGAGGTAGATGAACATGACAGAGCGTACCAGTATACACACAATGTACAGTACAGTATATACAAAATGGTTGTATTTATTGACAGTGTTAAGCAGTCATTTGAATGACAGCCCGCGTAAAGCAACTGTTTTTATAGCATCTAAACTGTTACTGTATGGCTCTCACAGAGCTGTGAACCTTGACAGTCGCCTTGTCAAGTTTAACACGAGGCAAACTGTCACTCAGGGTCACAGTTCTGCAGAGTGCAGAGAAGACTGAAGGAATGTACCACTTACTGGAAAATGACTTTCTACATTTTTAGGATGTTATTTTTCCTGGCAAAATTTCAGCTTGGATTCACAGAAAGTTGAATCAGTTCATCTGGACACAACGTTTATAGAGAGAAACGCTTCACCACTCATCTAAGTGACCTCATCAGTGTCCTCTGAAGAGGTCACTTAGATGAATGATGAAACGTTTCTCTCTCTAAACCATATGAACTGATTCAACTTTCTGCGATTTCCTTACCTGGACTTTGAGCACGCATAAAGATATCAGTTCGGACTGCATGATGACATGAAATAAAATGAAAACAGCCAACATAAAACGGGACATCCTATTGGTATTTCCATAAAACACGCCCAATCTCAATTGCAAAAGTCCACTGTCACTCATGGTCTGACTAAATAAATAAATAAAATTCCTGATAATTGAGTTTTGCAGGAGATTGTTTTTTGTAGAAAATGCTTCCAAATTATTTTGCTCAGTGACTTGTTTATGAGAGAGACTGTATCCACTTCAGTCTTACATAAAATCTACCACTGATGGAAGATATTTTATATGTTTGCAAGTCATCCCTGCCATGAATTTGATATGATGGGTGAAGATGAAGGGTGGCACTTTGTTGGGTCAGAATTTGTGCACACACCTCGGCTAGGAAAAGCTTGGAAAGTATAGTTTTGATTAATAACCAGAGAATCACATGGAATTATAATTACATCTGCTGCAGAGTTCATAATGTGGAACAGAAAACAGAGTCAAGTAGAAAAACACACACACACACACACACACA
The DNA here is from genome assembly GCF_029633865.1 of Lampris incognitus. Lineage (NCBI taxonomy): Eukaryota > Metazoa > Chordata > Actinopteri > Lampriformes > Lampridae > Lampris > Lampris incognitus. Next base: position 96,185,118 of record NC_079211.1, on the reverse strand, counting down.
CACACACACACACACACACACACACACACACACACACACACACACACACACACACACACACACACACACACACAAAAGCAACAAATTCATCGTAAGACACAGAGTTAGCAGAGAGGAATGTAGGAGAGGAGAGATGAGCAGAGGAAGAGGCAGCAGAGATGTGAAACAAGGAAAGTAAACAGACAGAATTTCAGGGGAAAGACAAAGAAACGAGCCTCGAGCGGAGCGATGGAGAGAAACAAGGAAATGAGATGGAGAGGCAAAGACAGAAAGAAAAAAAGTACACTTGTAAATCTGAAGCAAACAGTTCACGGTCCCAGCCACATCACGTTTAATTGACTGAACAAGCAGGCCAATTCCTCTTTCTCTGCCACTGACAACTAATTTTGAAGGTCTTTAACTCTCTGCTTCGGTCTCGGCCCTATTTATTAAGCGGGACGCTGCGTTAATCCCTACAAGGACACATACAGGTTCAGCATATAATGGAATTGTGTGGGGCACCTCCATAGCCCCACACAACAGCGCATATCACAGGGGCCACATGGTCGCAACCGTCACCGGTTAGATTCCAGCCGGCGACCTTTGTTGCATGTCATATCGCCCCCCTCACCCCCACACCGCCTCCCATTTCCTGTCTGCTTCTTCACTGTTGCTGTCTAATAAAGGTAGAAAATTAAAAACAATAATGGAATCATGTTGCTATTGCAGTGTAGCAGCACATTACTTCAGTCTCAATCTCATAGTTTGACATCAGTTGGATGGAAGACGAAGAAATATGTACACATGCACATACCATACTGTTTACACAGGGCAGATGGCTAACATCAGAATCAGAATCATGTTTATTGGCCATGCAGGTTTGCACATGCATTTCTTTTTTTTAATTTTGAGATACTTCATTAATGCCCGTGGGGAAATTACTGCATTTAACCCGTCCTAGCTGGGTAGCTAGGAACAGTAGGCAGCCGCCGTGCAGCGCCCGGGGACCAACTCCAGTTCATCTTGCCATGCCTCGGCCAAAGGCACAGGCAGGAGTATTAACCCTAACATGCATGTCTTTTGGTGGTGGGAGGAAACCCACGCAGATGGGGAGAACATGCAAACTTCACACAGTAAGGACCTGGAATGACCCCCAATGTTGGATAACCGCGGGGTTCGAACCCAGGACCTTCTTGCTGTGAGGCGATAGCGCTAACCACTGCGGCAGCGTACCGCCATAATACATAGAATTTGACTCCAGTTTCGTGGCTATCTCAGTGTACTTAATATAGAATAACAACACTACAACACAACAATCTTCGGATATATATGCACAAGGATTGACTTATACAGGTGAAATAAGAGGTGATAAAGTGCAATGGTGCAGAAAATATATCAGAGATGCTGAAACAGACGGTAGCAGGTTACTTACATACACGCCTGAGGTAGATGGACATGACAGAGCATACATAACAACACTATATGACCTATACTGTCTATTATTATCTAATAATTTGTATTATCCGTAATGGACTGCAACCACAACACTGTATGACCTATACTGTCTATTATTATCTAATATTTTTTATCATCTGTAATGGACTGCAACCACTCAACTTTATGAAGCTTTCCTAAGACTGTCTTATCTAAGTGTCAGTTTTAATATTGATGGGACATATTGTTGCCATACATTGCCCCACCAGTCTGTTGCATGGTCATTGGTCCTACAGTTTAATTTAAAAACAGCTGGAAAATGCTAAGAAGAGGAAAAGGTCACTGGCTAGAGCTGGAGATCCATGAGCAGCGCTAAAGTACAAACTAAATCCTCCCAAACTCTTCTCCCAAAAACTGTCCAGCTGTGCAATTCCATGGCAAAGATTTAAATGGCTGCAGCTCAGAGCATTTGGCCGGGATGCTACTGTGCAACGTTAGTGGCTGCAGTACCAAAAAACAAGGACCCCCAGGGCACAGAGGTCCGGGCAGATGAGGCCTAAACCCAAGCAGATTACACTGATCCCTTACTACCACACTGTCTGCCAAAAAAAAAAAATACGAGACCACCCCGCATCCACAGCAGACCTACTAACTGCAACAAAACAATACAAAAAAATTACATCACATTAACACCAAATGTGTTCCAGTGACACGAACCATACTGTGTATTTACAGAAGAGGCCTCATAATTTGGGACGCTACTCTGAACAACTTATTTCTTACCTTCTTTTTCTCTTTCAGGTCATATAAGGCCAGGCTGGCAAATATGGGCTCAATCTCGATTTCAAACCTACGCAAGACATCAGAGAAGAGGAAATTAGACAGGAATTCAATAACAGAAGTGGTGACAAGTGATGCCGCTCCCCTGTGATAAATACTATTTCTAAATTCAAAAAAACCATTTGCTGTTCTACCATATTTTCATTGCTGTCTATCATATTTCAATCGTGTAAGTCAACTTAAGGTTGAAGGATAGGAGAGCGGACTGCCAAACCACTGCAGCAGAGAAAAGAGCTCAACTGAAACATGTGGCAGGTTTATGGAGTGCTAGCGCAAAGAGAGAGACAAGAATAAGAGAGAAAAAGAGAGAGCGAGCGAGAGAGAGAGAGAGAGAGAGAGATACAAAAGCAGACAAGGAAAGAGTGAGGGCATCTAGCCCACAGAAAGTGATGGTCTAGAGAACAACCACCACCACTGCGCAGGCTAAGTCCCACATAACACTCCTCCAACTCTCCCACGTGGCTCCGTCCCTTCAAACGACTGCATGCCTTCAGGAACATCCAACCAGAGACCAAGTTTAAGTCACAGACAGTTATAGCACACAAGAATGTACTGTATGCTAAATGGTGGCTAAAAGGTCACATTTTCATAATGAAGTCAGCATTGCGCACATTGACCGTGTCTCCTCAACATACTGCATCGCTTTAAACACTTTCGATCCCTTGTCTAACGGACAAAAGCAGATGGCAACAGTTAAATTTACACAATTATTTCCCCTCCTCCTCTTTTATGAAAATTTATGACGTACTTGATGGCTTGACATCGGATAACGATGCGGTCCCCCATGTGCTCTTTGGGACAGTCTGGGATGGGCCTGATCTCCACTGCATCTTCCTGAAACACAGAGCATGTTTCAGATGAAGCAAAACAAGCAAAACAACGTATTTGGTAAGTTTCTTTTCATTTGTATGTGCATAATATGTCTGTCGTACAAGATGGTATCAGAGCTTTGTCTTTGTAAGTGTGAATACAGACATATTTCTTGCATGTGTAGGTGATGGAGTGGGTAAATGTGTGTGTGTGTCTCTACTGTATGTGTGGACGCCTCTGTGTCTCACCTCATCTGCTGGTGGGTACAGAGCAAAGAGTTCAGGGTGCCGGTTTCTCCACCGTGCCTCCTGGTTGAAGCAATCCAACTCCTCGTGACTTCTGAAGCGCAGCAGTCCCTCCACCCGTGGGTCGGGGGTCAAACACCGCAGGTCAAAGTCAGTGGAGGTCAGTATCTTGCCACAGTCATCACTCAACCTCGCCAGAGGGGGAGACTTAGCCTGGGACACAGTCAGAAAGACAGGGATGTTGGTGGAAAAGGATTTCATTTGACTTTATTCATATTTTTTGGGATGGGGGTGGGGGGGGTTAGAGTGAGTGGATTAAATAGTAATGAGACATGATGGAGGGAGGTGGAATGAGCAGATTAATGGAGAGAGATGGAAGATGGAGTGATCTGGAAAAGATAAAAGTGAGGGGGATGAAGGGGGAAAAAGACAACATGTATTCATGAATATTATTATAGCCAGAATACATGAAAATTGGAGTATAGTGTCAGGCATACTACTATATCAGTGGATTTTTGGCAAAATCCTTTGTCCTCTTTAACAAATACTGTTTTAAGGGCATATGATTAAAGGACTGGATTTGATGAAAAGCCAGCACAAATCTCCCATTTAGAACTGTCCATCCTGTGACTAAGTGTTAAAAACTTAAGTATAATATTTGAAAAATGCAATAAAATAATTTAGGAGGAGCCCATTATAATTCCTGGCTCAGTAATAGTTAACACGCATCAGCTCACTGAAAAAAAATCTGAGCCTATTAGCCAGAAGAATCAGGAAGAAGTCTCTTAACTCAACCGGTATTGGAGCCATATGAAATTACTCACTTTGCTACAGGGTGGGCCATAACCTCTCCACTCTCATACTATGTTCTGCTCTGAATCTCCCCTCTCACCACCCCTCCCTGTGTTGCTTTCAACCCTTCATCTGTCTTGCAGGCCAAGATGGACCAAGCTGCCACCCTAGACAGACTAGACTTCGTTGGGCAAGCAAGCTCAAGGAGACCATCACATGATGACCCCCAAGCTATAGATGAAGCAGATCGGAGTGGTGCAAAACAGAGACTAAGATTGGAATGACAATAGCCCTGTTCTTCCTCTCTCTACCACTCTCTCTCTGGCCTGTGGATGATGTGAAGCTTGCAGATGGAACAAGGGCCCTTGGTTGGGGTGATTAACCAGAATTGGCAGGGAAGGGGTAAGAGCTGGGGCCCAGTCGGGTGGTGGTGGTGAAGGATGACTGGTCTGCTCGCTGGTGGCTGGGAAAGAGAAAGACTTGAACTTGGATTGGCTGAGACTATTTGATGCTGGGAGCTAGGGATTTGGCCAGGATAAGACAGAGAGGCTGGAAGAAAGGACAGGAACTTGGCTACAAATATGGCAGAGGACTAAGGCGAGGAATTGGTAATGACAGCAGAGGAGTGAAGCTGGCTTAAAGGGGACTGGGTGGAGAAGAAACTGGAATGGTTAAAAGTCATGAAATCTATGAAGTTACAGAGTAGAAAAAGAACAGAAGAGAAAGGGATACAGTGGTACTCTTCAATATACAATATATTTTGCACCGTTTCCCTATAACTTAGACGATCATTAGGTTTCACTCATTCTGTTATAACTCAAGTATTAATCATATATATTCTACACTATACTGCCAATTGTGTAATTGTTTAGTTCCTCATTGAGCGATTATTGCAAAATCTGTTATCGCTTGTCTACTCTGTCCACGCCACACCTAATGCATGTCTATCCATCCTGGAAATGGGGGGAATAGTGTGATCCTCCCATGCGCTACGTCCCCCTGGCCAATCTCCTCACCGTCAGGTGAAAAGAAGCGGCTGGGGACTCCTCGTGTATCGGAGGAGGCATGTGGTAGCCTGCAGACCTCCCCGGATCGGCAGAGGGGGTGGAGTAACGACTGGGACGGCTCAGAAGAGTGGGGTAATTGGCCAGATGCAATTGGGGAGAAAAGGGGGGGAAATTCCAAAAAGAATAAATAAATCTGACTTGATTTGAGTACAACAGAACACAAAAATCAAGCTGATACACATCTAGGTGTACGGCTCGGTGGGAGGGTGGGGTTATAAGATTGGTGACTTGCTGTATTCAGACAGCCTGGGTAAACATAAATGGGAAGGTGCCAGTGGAGAGAGAGAGCGACAGGAATGACAAAACACCAGTGTGTTCTGTGCCACAGACCCCCTCCCTTCCCCTTTCTCACACCACATTCATTTATCCACCGCTCCCACACTCTCCCAGTGCGGTTGTTCTCTAGCATTTCTCTCTGGTCATGAGCAGCATGGGACACCATTCTCTACTCACGTTAATGTTTCCCCTTCACTAAAGGGACATTTTAGCCATGACGCTACCAAGTTGACATTCAATATCAGAAAAAAAATAAGCCCCCCCTTTTTTTTTTTTGCATATCCACAAAGGAAAGCACATTTAAAAGCAACTCAAAAAGGATTCAATATTTGATAAGTACGCACTTTGCAGTCCCACACATCTTGACATCGATGTTCTAGTAGGAACTACCAGTGCTTCCTGTCACATGTTTTTTGTTTGTTTTTTTGTTCTTATCCATAAAGCAACCTCTGTGTCGACAGTTTGCATTCCAAACTGCATTCAAGAATCTGGTCCTGGCACTCAAAAAAAATGATAAAACTGCTCCTTGACTCCAAGGACAGATTAGCGGCCGATTTCTACGTGGGGCTTAAATCCCGACTTCTTAGACCTTTACAGGGAGTGAGCCAAATGAGAAACTGAATCCTCACCCTCGGCACAAAGCTCAGTCAAGACATTGTTCTTGTCCCGCTGGGTTGACCAGAAGTAGACAGGTGACCCAATTTCTGTGCCAACCCATATTTCAAGAGACTCGGGGTTAAAATGAATATATACAAAGGGCTTTTCCTTACTGGCGTTTTGATGGTCCCTTCAGTCAAATTCTGGTTACACTGAAATTGGTATTTCACCCCTTTGGCACCTAAGAAGGTGTGTGTGTGTGTATATATATATATAAAATGTGCATGTAATGAATGTTTCAATGCAACAACAGTTGTGTTGGTGCTTCTTACTGGAATCTCTTGTTCTGGCTGGTCGTCTGACTCGAAAGTCTGTTTTTGAAGGAGTTTGTGCAGGCCAGCCCGCTCGGAATATGCAGTCCAGCCATCCCCCTGGCACCTTCACACACAGACACACATATCGAAACATTACATGCAGAACCACAACAGACACGGTTACTACTGATACACCTCTGCAGTCCTAACAGAAGTTGATAACAGATTCGATTTTTCCCACCATTACTACAACAGAACAAGGGCTTACACAAGACAGTGATTCTGTGTGTGTGTGTGTGTGTGTGTGCATGCATGCGTGCGAGCTGTGATAAGTAAGAAAGGTGTGTGCAGTGTTTATCTGGTTCTCGCCGTCCTTTGATGCATTTTTCGCTCCGCAGACGCCTTGCAGCGGTGACAGGTGCCATCTGGATTATATCTCAGTGGAGTTCAAACAAAGAATACCTCACACTGCCCATTCTGATAGGTCAAACAGGTGTTCAGCCATGTTTTATAAGAGCCAACACCTCGTCAGTTTATGTGAAAACTTAAAAGTGGATTCAAAACTATGCAGTGGTGAACGGGGGGGGGGGCTGTTAAACAAATCTTTCCTCGATAATGTCTCCCGTTTTCTTTTTTCTTGCACATGCACACGTGGCGAGTCCAGAAAAACGGCACACTACCTGAACCGAGACTGTACAAAAACGATGGGGTAACACTTAATCTGAAGGGGTGCACATAATACCGATATGACACACAGTCATAACCACGACATGACACCCGTCATGATCATGAGCGAGTCTTTCTGAATGTTTACGACTATTGTCATTAGCTGTTACTTGCATTGGCAATAACTGCAGCATGTTAGGGGGTAATCCCAATTTTAATGCACGATGCGGAGGAGAAGAACCACCCGATGCGAAGCAGGGGTGGTTGCCTCAGCCAAGTGGGACCTTGCTGGGGATTATCCCGCTTATACTGTGGGGTCACTTACTAATCAAAATAAAAGCACTCACGTATCTTTTGTTGAATGTGGACTCAGAACTGAAAGGTCGTGAAGCAAAAGTTAGCCGCTACGCTAAAGCTTTGAATGTTTATCGGTCTTGCAATTAATTCATTCTGTTGCTATGGTTAAACAGCAAATTTGAGGCCAGCGCATTACTTTAGAACAGTAATTAAACTTGAGCTAGGGGCGTTCGGGTAGCGTAGCGGTCTATTCCGTTGTCTACCAACACAGGGACCGCCGGTTTAAATCCCCATGTTACCGCCGGCTTGGTCAGGAGTCTCTACGGACACAATTGGCCGTGTCTGTGGGTGGGAACCCGGATGTGGGTATATGTCCTGGTCGCTGAGCTAGCGCATCCTCTGGTCGGTGGCGATGCCTGTTTGAGGGGGAGGGGGAACTGGGGGGACAAGCGTGATCCTCCCACCCGCTACATCCCCCTGGTGAAACTCCTCACCGTCAGGTGAAAAGAAGTGGCTGGCGGCTCCACATGTATCGGAGGAGGCATGTGGTAGTCTGCAGCCCTCCCCGGATCGACAGAGGGGGTGGAGCAGCAACCGGGACAGCTCGGAAAAGTGGGGTAATTGGACGGGTACCATTGGGGAGAAAAAAAAACCCAACAAAAAACCAGGGGTACACGGTGGTGTAGCGGTCTAAGCACTGGCTTAGTGTGGATGCAGTTGCCCACTGGCCCCGGTCTCGTCAGATCCAACTATGGCGGGACTCGATGAAGCAGCAATAATCGGCAACGCTGTCTTCGGGAGGGGGGCGGAGTCGGCTTGTGTTCGTCACGTGAATGCGCCTCTGTGTGTGTCGGAAAAAGCAGTGGTTCGGCCTGGAGTCGCCTTGTCACCAAAGTGGCGAGGCGTCTCCTTCGAGACTGCCGGCCGGAGAGACGCAGTTGGCGAACGCACGCAGTACGAGGGTGGGTGTTTGAACTAGAATAGGGATTGATTGGCCACTAAATTGGGAGGAAAAATCAGAAATAAATAATAAATTTAGAGGAAAAAAAAAAAACTTTGAGCGGAATTATGGTTGCATTATGCGGACCCTTAAGCCAATCAGAGATGAGTATTCTCCGTGACTATGGTACAAATTAGCTAGGATACCTAAGACACATTCTTCTCAGACACTTTATGAAAATGACACGCTGTGAATATGCCGTGTACACTGTGTCATCATTATCAAACCTTTAACTACAGAAGACTACATTCTTCCAGGTTATATAGGTATATACCAGCTTGCCCATATAATGGTCCTGCTTGAAAAAACATTCCAGACCAGTGTCTGTGGACCGGTTTTGAGCAAAAAACGAAAAAAGATGCATCAGCTGTGTATCCACATGGCCAATAAATGTATTTTACATTGCACAATTAGTATTTTTACTATATTTTCACACCTGGGCCTATCAAGGTGCCAGTCAATGATGTGGAAGGTCAGAAAAAGGAGGGCCTAGTCAAGGCTTTATTCATCGTTGTTTTTTGAGGTCATCACTACCCATGTGCAGACCATTAACATTCTAACTTTGAAGTGTTTGTAGATGTTTTTTTGAGGACAATATACCTTCTGGAGACCACAAGCCATGGCTGGGTGTAACTTCGAACACAGTCTCTCACATGGGGATCCAACTCCACTCTATAAAAGACGGGAAAGAGGAGGAGAGTTGAGAAAGATATTTCTAAATATGCACGCACACGCATGGGTGCAGGCATGTACACGCGAGCATACAGACACGCAGTGATGCTCTGATATTCACAACTCTGCATTCTTAAAATCGGTTCTACTATGGTCAAGATGTGGGAAAGGTGAAATCCTGCAATGAGATAAAAGGGCTGGGAATCAGCAGGTACTTCCTGATTCGGTCAAAGAAATTTGAATCAATTCATCTGAACTGACTCAACTTTCTTTGATTTTTACCCCCCCCCCTTTTTTCTGCCCAATTGTACTTGGCCAATTACCCCACTCTTCCGAGCCGCCCCGGTCGCTGCTCCACCCCCCTCTGCTGATCCAGGGAGGGTTGCAGACTACTGCATGCCTCCACCGATACATGTAGAGTCACCAGCTGCTTCTTTTCACCTGACAGTGAGGAGTTTCACCAGGGGGACGTAGTGCGTGGGAGGATCACGCTATTCCCCCCCAGTTCTCCCTCCCCCCTCAAGTGGCGAGGCGACTCCTTCGAGACTGCCGGCCGGAGAGACGCAGTTGGCGAACGCATGCAGTACGAGGGTGGGTGTTTGAACTAAAACAGGGATTGATTGGCCACTAAATTGTGAGAAAAGGGGAAAAATCAGAATTTATTAAAAAATGATATTTTAGTGCAGATTCAATACATATTGCGCCCCCCCCATAATCACAAAATTATTAACATCGTGATATTTGACGGAAAAAAACCCAGAAGAAGCTGAACAAGATTATGCATTTGTTATGATTATGCACTCATGTGGTTATGCACGAGTGCATAATCATAACAAATTAAAAGATTATGCACTCATGTGGCCTGGCTACATGAGTATGCTTCCATTAGTAAACATTCATGCTACTGAAATTCAAACACGGAGATAGGTAGAAATCATTACATCAAGCCTTTTCACATTATCTGTTTATTGTGCTTCAACATTTCAATTCTGGGGAAAAGCTGTGATATTGAAATCGTCACGGCTTAGTCTCATGATTTTGCACTGAATTGATATTGCCCCTTCCACCCCTTATTAGATAACACACTTTGACAGCACAATTTCACGCTGACTGAAAGCTTTGAAACACATTCATGATGTCCAGCAAAAATGTTCCTGATTCTTGATCAGCAATGAATTGCTCAGTTACACCGTATATCCTCTAGGTAAATGCTAAAACATAGGCCCATGGAGACGTTAATAGTCCGAGGCCCTCTATGACTAAACCTTCAGTTGCTGAATGAATTGAATCGATTCAGTGTTCCTCTGGGTCCCTGCCTTATCCACATGGACTCGTGACCTATCTTGGGCCCTGAACCAGACATTTAAATAAAGTGGAAAAAAAAGAAATGTGCCATGAAGTCAAGTTTCCCCAGATCGAGATTCAATATGAAGTGAACTGTGAGAAGCGTCGAGAGTTACAGTACTGGTCGGTGCAGCCTGTGACCCACCCATCCTCGGGGACGGAGTGCCGGATGGTGCGGCACTCCTTCTCCACCTCCTCCACTTTCAGGTCATCGTTGGGAAAGTCTCCTATTTCCTGCATCAGGGCCGAGTCTCCGCCTTGCACCTGGGACATCAGGAACTCCTCAAAGTCCAGGGGCTCCACCGCCTCATATGACTGAGGCTGGGAAGGAAGGGAAATGGAGAGAGGAATGAGAGGCATTGGGGTTGGGAGGGAAGAAAATGGGGATAAGGACACAGAGATGGAAAGAAACACGACAAGGCAGAGACAGACAGAACACAGACAATAGGAAAGGAAATACTCATTATTAGGATGCAAAGCACAAAATAACCTAGAACTAGTGGAAAGGAGAGATATGCACTTTACAGACATGAAAAGGTCAGTTTATAGTTTCCGCAATTTCTGATCACTGCCAATACTTAAATCTGACGGTTGGGCAAAAAGACTTCATTGTTCTTGTGCTTGTATAACTACTCCAGCATGCAGGCATGGGAACATTGTAATGACGTTTATTACATTTTTAGACAAAACAATGATTGGAATAAGGACATTCAATAATGTTGCCATGACAACTGAGCCAGCAATGGGGTCCTAGTTCAATAGAAATTCAAGTCTCGGCCCCTATCGCATGACAGGTCACTCATTGCTCAAGGTTTTGAACAAAAGATGTTGCGACCATTGCGCGTGGTAACGCTGGCCTTGAAGTGGCAAAGGATGTGACACTTAATGTGCCATGTATGGTGGGGGGGGTCAGCTTTAATGTTAACAGTCATAGTACTGGACCTTGTTATAGGAGTGCATAGATAAGAAGCATACCCAGACCATAATAATCAACAAAACAAAAGAGAGAATGAAAAGCCATAGAGATTAATCATTCCCGAAGAGCCATAGGGTGCTTAAAGAGACTTGGTATATAGCCCTCAGTCATATCTGCATATCCCAGACCCAGACAAAAGGGAGAAAGAAAAGAAAGGGTGAAAGGAAGGAGGGATAGGAGAAGATGACCATCTTTTAACTCACCCCCCCCCCCCACACACACACATGTTGAGGAATAAGGGGCTCAAGTACAAGCATAAATAGAAACTGGAACAAACTGGCCCGTATAAGATAGTAAATGAGAACTGGTCCACCACAAGGATCGGGTCCCCGGGCGCAAACAGAGCAGTGCCAGGAGGATTGCCGTGACGTGTACATCGGAGAAACCAAACAGATGCTGGCCAAGAGGATGGCACAACACAGAAGAGCTAACGCGTCAGGCCAGGACTCCACAGTCTACACCCATCTACAGGCCAGTGGCCACTCTTTCAAGGATGAGGATGTGCACTTCCTTGATAGGGAGGAACGCTGGTCTGAACGGGGAGTCAAAGAAGCCTTCTATGTAAAGAGGGAACGGCCATGACTGAACCGGGGGGCTAAGAGTACAGCTGTCACCATCTTACAATGCTGTGATGGCAACTATTCCCCAATCCTCTGTGAATAGTGCACATGACCATTGTAACTCTAGTTAATGATCACAGCTTTTTGCATATGAAACCAGTCGTTATGCCACTGTATTGTTTATAAGGGTCAGGGTTACCTGCAGTCAGCTGAGACTGAAGAGGTCACTAATGCCCCTTTTCCACTGCATGGTACTGGCTCGACTCAACTCTACTCACTTTTTTGGTTTTTCATTGGGCAAAAGTTAGGGATAGTACCTGGTACCAGGTCCTTTTTTTGGTACCACCTCCATCGAGGTTCCAAGTGAGCTGAGCCGATACTAAAAGGTGACGTGAAAATAGCACTACAAATAAAGAAATAAAATACAATAAATAAAATATAAATATATATGTATTTAAATATAAATAAAATCTTTAAAAAAAAACTTGTCAACACGCCCACAAATGACCAGTGGGGCTTCGCCATGAGGGGATACTATCTGCAGTGGAAAACGAAATCCCAAAGAGTAAAGCGAGTAGAGTCGAACAGAGTAGAGTCAGTTTGAGCCAGTACCATGCAGTGGAAAAGGGGCATAAGAGTGATGAAATGTATCTGTCAATAAACATATCCAGATGAACCGATTCAACTTTCTTTGACAGTAAATGAAGTTGTTTTTTTTTTTTTGCAGGCCTATATTTAGATAAAAACTTTACAGACGATCCATGGGCAACATAAACTACAGAGTACTTCAGCAGCACAACAGACCAAATCAAAGGCTACAATCAAACATGCACCTAACAGGAAGAAAACCCAACTAGCCCAATTAGATGTATTGTTGCAACCACGAACACAGACAATGGTACGACTTCCAACAGGCACAGAGTTAGACAGACATGCCTTTTATTGCCAGAGAGCGTTCTTAGACAACTACAGTTGATGCAAATTACAAAGACCCCTTCCATAGTGCCCATATTTCCCTATGTGGGCTAGTTATAGATTAGTGGCATGAAAAGACACCTTCATGGAGCAGGTGTTTCTGTGGAAAAAAAAAAGCGGTAAATCTGATTATAACCAAAAGATTGTGGCTGGTTGAGCCCAAAAAGTAGACTCTACTGGAATCAACTTAAAACCAGAATATATTGGCCTAGAAAGCTGCATGCACAACCTTGCACATAGCCATAATAGTGAAGTCTTTTTTAAAGCCTCTTATGAAATGGTACAGTTTGAGAACAGAATCACTGTAAGCAAGTCCACAGGGAACTGTATAGCTCTCTGATTATTGCACAATGAGCCAAGTTTCTGCACATGCAAAGTGTTTTCACAGCAGACAGGTAGTGTGCAAACCCATCAAAAGAGGGAGCGTCAGAAAGTGTGCATGCAACAAAAAAAAAAACGAACGAAAGAATGAATGAGCTACACGAGAAAAGAGGCATACACCCTGATAGATTATGCAGACACAAATCTTGTTTCAGTGCACAGAGACAATAGCTAAATCTAACTAACTAACTAACTAACTAGCCAGAAACAGGATGAGACACAGCTGTAATGAAGTAGGGAAAGTGGAGTGGAATTTTATTTGCTCTCAGACATGTTTTTACAAATCATTCGGCGCCAAAGGGGTGCTTTTCACCATCCATGGCACTTGGGAGGAAATTGTGACACTAGTGCACAGAAAAGACAGACAAACAGAATAGCTACCACTACGGTTAATAACGGCTTACAGGTGAACTATTAGGTGAAGCCTACAGCACAAACCGAGGCTATTTGGGGAGCAGTGAATCCAGATGCCAGGTCTAGACTAAGTTCCTTATGAATGCTCTTTATGTATTATGTATGCTCCTTATGTTCCTTACATTCTTATGGAGGTCAAATCCTTTTCCCATTTATGTGACTTTCTTTCTGCATCAGTCTCGAGAATCATGCTAGACAGTCCTCCTACTAACCCCATTTTTTTCCTGTGCTTCGTAGGGCACAGTCAAGCTAACAAATGCAAATCTATGGAGTCATGTTGTATGTAATCATGCAGCCAGCAGCCGGCAGCTATCTCATGGCCATATCAGCAGGGGACACATCTATAGGCTCAAATGTGATATTTGCTTTGCAACATTTTACAGCAATGGAGGTGGGCATTTTTTTTTATGTTTTTTTGTTTTGTTTTGTTTTTTTGGAGGTGGTCAATCTTACCCTGTGCGGTAATTGTTTGAATCTGAAGTAAAAAGATGTGCAGACAACACAAAGGTCAACAAAATAACGTTAAAATTGTTGACAATAGCAAAATATTCCACTTCACCCCAAGTATACAGGTCCCTCAGGGCAACAGCCATTGACCAAACTATCTAGAAAAACCACATAGATTCAAAGTCTGCAGGTGAAAATACATAAATGCAAGGTGCTAATGAAAGAAAACATCCTACTCCAACACAACCTCATTTGTGACACGTGATTTATGACACAAAATACCAATCAAATATAACAATGGATCTTCCTCTAAAGCATCACTAAATGACAGGTGTGGTCATAAAGAAATTAAACTTACCCCGCCGAATACTGAAAACTGCAAAGTAAAACGGAAGTATACAAAATGGCGCACTCCGGATACAGGAACCTACAATGTATGCCTACTGTTGGTTAACGCGCCTGCAAAAAAAAAAAACACCCGGCAGAGGCCTTTTCCAGACCGACCCTTATCCCTAGAACCCGAGTACTTCGGTAGATCTAAAAGAAGTGGATTAGTATAACCAATGCACTGAGCAGTTTTTCCAGCCTGTCAGAGACAAGGGTGGAGCTGACATGGACGGCTCGCGGATATTTGGTGTTTTCAGATCTGCTGAAGTTTTCAAGCGGAGAGTCTGGTGGTTTAGAATTGAGATGGGGAAACCGCTAGAGGAAGTGACATCAGCAAGGCCTCCCTCCATCAACTGGTATGTCAACAGACAGGAACAGAAACTACAAGGACACAGACATGCTGTGTGTTAGAACATCAGTGAACACGCGCACAACACAGTCGCACACACGCACGCATGCATGCATGCGTGCACTTCACAGACAGGGATTGCACACAGCTTTTCACTTAATCCATCAATTTGTATATTAGACCTACAAAAAATGACAGTGATCACCCAACATTCCTCATTTGGGCACTAAAAATAGCACAGGGCATTATAATAATCAGCATAGTGATCCACATCCCAACTGAAAAAACAAATGCCCCCTTTGCAGCTGTGCTAGACACATCTGCTGAATAATGATGCACCATGGGAGAATATCATCCTGAAGATTATGGTATTAAAATCCCTCTCCCGAATCCCAAATCCAGCCATATTAAAGATTTGCCTGTGCAAGCTGCAAGGTAAACAGCGCACCCCCCCCCCATCCCTCCTTCCCCCATTCCAGTGCTTGTCAGTAGCCAAGGCACCGACCTATTTTTCAAACAGGTTAGCGATTAACCACAGAGCAAGCTACAGGCTGGGGAGGGATGGATGGGACAAGCGCTCTTCGTCAGTCCCCCTCAGCTGACTTAGCACAAGGATCAACATCGCTGGGGAAAATATCAAAGACCCATGCGTCAGTCGATCATGCAGGAACATATGTTGAGCGACTTAACGTCTAAAAGCTAACAGAGAAGTATTAGAGCGTTTATCATAACCAGAGGGGTGAGGATGTGGGGGGGGGGGGGGGGGGGCAGGAGCTAAAGAGGTAATGTGAGAGCACAGAAAAAAAATGGGAGGATAGAAAATCCAATATAGAGTTGGAGACAGAGGGCCACAGGGTACCATGTAGTGAAAACCAATCCCTCCACAGGATTATTGTGCATCATTATGCCTTTTTTTTTCTACTTTTGGATCAGAGGAATCAGACTCTCCCATACATCATACGACAAGAAAACCACCCCTCACAATAACACTCAATACACTGGAGAAACTAGAGGATTTTTGATGTAGTTAAGTATTTTACTTATCTATTAGGCTTGTATTTTCCCACTAATGTATCAAATGGGTGGCTTCGGTAAATTGATGCATCTTTAGTGGTGAGCTACTGGAGAAAGGACAACGAAAGGAAAACAATTTCTCTCAGAAGAAATGTTCAGTAACTAGCCAACGTGTCACGGCACCAGTCATGTATTGGGCATCCTACAGCTAATATGCTTTAGCCAATCCTTCGTTCTGCTCCTCTTCATCATGTCATGGTGTGTTCATCCGGACAGCGATGTTGTGCAGCATATAGCTGTTGCAACAATGACTGCACAACACGCTGATGGAGTGAAGTGCAGGACAACCACAAGCTGCTGTTTTTAAAGGGAAGTTCCGAGTTCCATACAGAAGCTTCATGTACGGACATTATTTGATGAAAAACTGTTAACACCTCAGTGAAGTGTTTGTGAAACTGACAACCCTCTTGTTCAGAGGGTGTTAAGAATTGTTGCTCCTAAATCTGAGGCAAGTTATAAATCTTGGATAAGGGGCACACATCTTGATCAGTAGAAAAGGAATTAGTCAAAACATGCATTAACATTAAACTCAGGACAGTTGGCTGGCCTGTTTAAATGTTGCACTGAGAAAAACACGCCTCTATAATGAACGAACCTTAGTAGGGTCACACTTAAAAATAAACTTTATCTCGGAGATATCGATATGGGAAATGAGACTCGGATGGCTTTGGACCATAGCGAGAGTCAGAGATATGCGGTCCAGTTATCGATGAAGGCCATCGCTAGAGAGAAGACGCTATTCTGGTGCCAGGTTGTTATTAATATAATAGTCTGGTTTCTCTTCCCGGAAGGGAGGCAATACCCTGTTATGATACTGGTACCAGTTGCTCAGAGTATACTGACCTTCTGATCACACATAATAGATATAGAATCAAAGGGATTCTTTGGTATCAATTCTGAATTTAAAGTCTGTTTTTGTCCTTTTTCAAGTGCATAACCAAGCCATTATAATAAAGAAACAAGATAGATAGAGACAGAAGAATTAATCAATTGGAGCTGTCATTTCATTTTTGATTTAGCAGCTAATTTAACTGAAAATGGCTTCAATTGGTAGCATTACTAATTAAAACAAGCCTGTAGTTAATGGTACCTATGTATTAACAAACTAACTGCACTCAATGAAACATGTCGATAACATTAAGTTGTTTTAAGGTCACTAGAGGTCAAGTGCAGAAACCCATCTCAGCCATTCTGGAAATTAAGAATAAAGACATTTCAAAAAGTCAAGGGTCTCTATATGAAGGAGCTCACCATAATAAAGCACACTGAGGCCGAAGCGTTGGAGTTGGTCCGACTGTGATAGGAGCCATGGTTCCCACTGAAGTGTCGCCTAATTTCTGCAGACGAATGTCTGTGGGGGGGGAAAAAAAGGTGCTCAAACATACAAATTTTGTAGCCTCTTATCAGAAAGCAGAATAATAATTACAGTTATATCATTCATATTGCAGTATTGGAATTACGCATTATCGATAGGCTCGGTGTATTCCGGTCTTCACATTCCATATAGGAAAAAAGAAGTAGGCCTGTGAAACATGTATTAAAACTGGGCGACAAAGCAATAAGTTCTGCAAACTTCATGTAACATCCAGACAATGCATCCTTATGTGAGCGGCAACAGCAATTACACTATTGTTCACGTTGGCATTAGTGTGCACATTGGTACTATGTGGCGATTCCATTCAAACTATTGTTTACCCTCTACAGACAGACAGCTCTGCTGGCTGTGTACAAGCTGTGTCAAGCTGGCAGCCATATAAACAGCAGCATTAATATGGTGCCCTGATTTAAGAGTCAGACCAAGCAGAAAATCATTATGACAGAGTGGAGTGGAGCGGCATTCACAAATATTCTACAATGTGTGTGCCTGTGTGTGTAAGCCCCTGTAGCTCTCTCCAAAAAGAAGGGAAAAGAAGCAGAACTGACACTAACAAGAAGAGAGCCAGTGTCCCGACTTGTTGTGCACATCTCATCGCTCTACAATGCCGAGCTAAAGCGCAGTCGTATTTCTTTAATTAATCTACCATATCATTGGACCACAACCAAACCGACACAGTAACAGCTTTATACTCTGGCCGCTCAATGATGAAAGGCCACTCGGCAGCTCGCCTGCCTTTGTGTTGGTCTGTGTGTCTGTTTGCCTCTGCGTGCAAGCATGTATACGTGGGTTTAGTCTGCAAACTTGAGAGAGTGTGCGAGGGCGTGGGTCAGCAGCAGTCCTTTGCAGAGTTTGAGGGTAGAGAGGGTCTTCATCAAATAGGTCATATTCCCGTCGACCTCCCTGGTGACCAATCTCTCACATTCATTAAGAATCCATGGCCATTGTTAGGATGGCCCTGCTCCTAATTACTGCCACCAACTCATCAACACTAACGTAGTGGAGGGACGCCAGCATGTCAGAACCACCGAAGCCACTAGCAAAGTCATGGAGGTTGTGAAATCTGACGAGACAAATTTCAACTAGACTAACCATCTAAAAGCTTTATCGTCATACCTTCATTCTTAAAGCAACAATATGCAACTTTTTTTTACCTTAAAGTAACAGCTTCAAAATCATTTTGACGGTACGCTGACTTGTAATAGGGAGAATTTTGCCTCTTTCATTCCCAACCTGCACCCCAAACACCTTCTTTTTGCACTATGTAACTTGGGTTGAGTGGGTACAATCCAACGCGAGCGTTATTTTTTTTTCCTAGGTTGGCGAAGTCTTGACCCATCCTACTCTGCCCCTGACTGGCTAATACTCGTTGGTTGGTAGCATGAGTAGTGAGATTGGTTAGGATTAGGGTAAGAATATCAGGGTAAGCCAGTCAGGGGTAGAGTAGGGCGGGACATGAATTCGCCATGCTAGGAAAAAAATAAAAAATATTGCTAGCAGGAGATCATACCCACCCAACCCAAGTTAAATAATGCAAGAACAGGCGTTCAGGGCATGGAGTGGGAATGAAAGAGGTACCATTCTCCTGATTACAAGTAAGTGTACCATCAAAATGATTTTAAAGCTGTCTTTATGCATGCTCAATAATCCAGGTAAGGAAATCACAGAAAGATGAATCAGTTCATTTGGACACAACGTTTATTGAGCTACGTTTCATCGCTCGTCTAAGTGACCTCTTCAGTCTTAACTGACCCCCTTATAAACAATACAGTGGCATAACAACCGAAACCAGTGATCGGTTTCATTTGCGAACTGCCGTGACCATTAACTAGAGTTACAATGGCAATGTGTACTATTAACAGAGGATTGGGGAATAGTTGCGAGCACAGCATTGTAAGATGGTGACAGATGTCCCCCCTTGGTTCAGGGATGGTCGTTCCCTCTTCACATTAGAGGGCCTCTTTGACTACCCGTTCAAACCAGCATTCCTCCCTATCAAGGATGTGCACATGACACCCTTATCCTTGGAGTGGCCACTGGCCTGTAGATGGGTGTAGACTGCGGAGTCCTGGCCTGATGTGTTAGCTCTTCTGTGTTGTGCTGTGATTGCAACCATTCCCCAATCCTCTGGAATAGTACACATGGTCATTGCAATTTGCATATGAAACCGATTGTTGTTTTCGGTTGTTAGGGCGGCACGGTGGCCCAGTGGTTAGCGCTGTCGCCTCACAGCAAGAAGGTCCTGGGTTCGAACCCCAGGCCGTCCCAGGTCCTTTCTGTGTGGAGTTTGCATGTTCTCCCCGTCTCTGCGTGGGTTTCCTCCGGGTGCTCCGGTTTCCTCCCACCCTCAAAAAGACATGCATGTTAAGGGTTAATACTCCTGCCTGTGCCCCTGAGCAAGGCAATGGAAAGAAGAACTGGAGTTGGTCCCCAGGCGCTTCAGCTGCCCACTGCTCCTATACAATAGGATGGGTTAAATGCAGAGAACAAATTCGTTGTAACAACACAATTCGCTGTACGAATACGATGGCAAAATAAAATGGCGTTCTTCTTATGCCACTGTATTGTTTATTAGGGTGGCGATACCTGCAGTCAGTTGAGACTGAAGAGGTCACTTAGGCGAGTGATGAAACACATCTCAATAAATGTTGTGTCCAGATGAACTGATTCAACTTTGTGATTTTAAAGCTGTTACTTTAAGGCGAAAACAAGTCGTTGTAATGTTGCTTTAAGAGTCAAGAAATGCCGGTTAGTTTCTTCAATTTCTACCCAAGGTTTTCGTCGACATTTTTACAACTGACTCTCAAGGTTTGTTGCCATAGACGGCAGTATCTACTGAAATTATGAGTCCAACAACACACTTCCCCCTCCCTTCTGTTGTAAATATAATGTGTATGTTACCACATACCAAGGAAGGTCAAGCCATGGGTGGGATTGACAGCAGTCAAATTTGCGCAAAGAGTAAAGTTCATTGTTGTGTGAGTCAGCAGTGCCATGTGTGTGTGTGTGTGTGTGTGTGTGGATAGATAGATAAATAGATAGATATTTTGACCGCCTTGTTCCACTGATATTAAAAATTCCTCTTATACCTGGCCAGAGATGCTGCATCATGACAACACTGCAAGTAGCATACAATCAACACACCAGAATGCGCATGTCAAAAATGCAATTAAATGTCAAAAGAAGGTTATTATGGCACTCGTACACATGCTGATAAGCCCAGCCAGCAAAAATAAACACCAGTGGATCTGCATATCTACATTACCAACTTTCACCCACATACCGAGACAACAACAGAGTTGTGTTATGCAACACTCATTAGTCCACACCTCACCCTGAACTGAAAGCTGCACATTTCTGTCCACATTTCACAATTTGACGGAAAGAAGCTCACACACACACACACACACACACACACACACACACACACACACACACACACACACACACACACACACACACACACACACACACACACACCTGGTAGCTTGACAACTGAGCTGCTCGGATTGGAGAACACTTTGCTCGAGCGTGGTGGTTGTTAAGTGATGGAAAAGGCCAACCCCCCAACCCTATCCACCCTCTAGGAAATAAAACAAAATGAAACCCAAACACACTCACACATCATTTGTGTCCCTCCCACTCTTTACTTCTTGAAGTATTAGGGTACCATTGTTCTACCGCCTATGAATGAATGACTAAAAAAGGAAGGAAATGTGCCCAACTGTACTCCATTTCAGTGCAACGTCTAAAATCACGTGAGGCATAATTCAACAATTTACACAGAAATATGAGACACCTTGTAGTACGTATCTGCCCTACAGTCAGATTTCTTCCTGCTGGAATTTACTGGTCTCAGACATTTAGCTGACTATGAAAGAAGCAAATAAGTATGTCTTCTTCCAAGGGCAGATTTCACAGTGGGTGTACTGAGCTTTTAGGACCTAAGACCGTTCAAACACAATAAAAACTTTCTCATAACTTGACGGGGTCTACGTCTGAACGACTCGTGCCCTTGCCTCTGGTCTGAGCCAATTACCACCCTGCCATGACCAGCAGGCAAAAACAGCTCATGGCAGACGTATGTAGAAACCAGTACGAACACAAAACACACATCTCAAGTGCCATATGCGAGTGCATACAGTATAGATGCGCACACACAAATGCGCCCGTGCACGTGCACACACATACACACACACACACACACACTGTCTATAAAAGACTAGGCGGGTAAGGTAATCAGCTTTTGCCAGCAGAGCAAGGCATTATTTTACGACTGGTAGACAAACAGCTTGACATGACAGACAGTATCTGTCATTCTCTTTAATGGGCCAGTGCCTTGGCATTCATTGTTACATAAAACTAAAGCTGTTCCTGCCAGGGAGACAAAAAAAAAGAAGCAGAGCCTTGGGATTCGGTCATTTAGGGAACACTGTTGCCAAAGCAGATTGAGTCATAAGCAAGGTCTATTTTGTGTCTTAAATAACATGTTTGCCGGAATCACTTATGTATTTTAAATTCTTGAATTGAGTCAACCCGAATAGGCTGTTTCAAAGGAACCAATACGTCGCTGTCAGTTAACCTACGGTGGTGGAACAAAAAGGTCGAGAGCGTTGGCTACTCAGGGTCAGAGTTTAAACAGGGAGATTGCTGCAAAACCCAGACACAACTCCCTCCTCCAGCACACGGCCGTCACTGTAAAAACAGCAGCTTACTGGAGCTGAGAGCTTTGGTGAAAGTAGTTTCTGCTGGGTCCCCTCCCCACCCCCACCACCAAAGCAGAGATTTTGTGGACTTTGAACATGACCATAATGACATTCCCCTGGAGACATATTCTGCCCCCTCTGCTCATTTGATCAGACGGAGTCCTCCTGAAATATGGCGTGAACGGGGCCCACATCAGCAAATCAGCAGACTGCAATCGCATTGAGTGATGCACGAGGGGGTCCCCGAACTTCCTGAAGTAACAATTCAAGCTAAAGGTCAGCAACTGCAAATGTGCAAGCAAGCAACAAAAGAGCATTCAGCACTTTTAATCCTGCCGTTCACAGTATGCGGTGTGCTCTAGGGGGTGTTCTCCTTGAAGAACCACAATCATCTGCTGGCTTTGCCAAACATCAGTCACTCATAACACAACAACAGCTTTCTTATGCGCGTTGGTTGATCTGGCCATCCTCGTCACAGTGTGTAATCAGGCCAGTGGTAGTATATCCTAATGTGATCACATAATTTACATAACGTTGGTTTTCTGCATACGACTTGTATCCCTAATTTAGGCCACATATCAACAGCTGACGCCGCTCTTTAAATAGTATGAAAATACCCTAATAAACCCAGGATGGCGCCAAGCCATAGAAAATACATGGCAAATCGATAATGACTGGGTGTCAACAGCAAAACTGGTTCTCCTCAATGACTTACAAGCGCAGTGTTTCCCCTAGAATTCTTTTCAGGCCTGTCGGTAAGCACCGAAAAAAAAAACCCTAAACAGACGAGAGGCGAGGGATGGCATATTGGCATGTTCAGCTTTCGTCAGATGGCGCAGCAGGTGGTCTCTGCAATTCATATTTGTGTTCAAATTTTTGTTCGCTCGGTATATTCAAGACTTAAAACAACGTGATCACAAGGAGAGGGTGACAATAAGCTGCATTTATCGCACAAGATTTTAAAATATATAAATAAAATAGAAATATTAATTAAAAAGAAACTGCGTAACCTATGACCTTAGCCGCAAAAAAAAATAGCACATCATTCCTTAGCTTGGAATAAAAAGTCACCATAGTATGGACATTTTTTGGCTGCATGGTGGCGCAGTGGTTAGCGCGGTCGCCTCAAAGCAAGAAGGTCCAGGGTTTGAGCCCTGGGGTACTCCAACCTCTGTCCTCTGTGTGGAGTTTGCATGTTCTGCCCGTGTGCCTGCGTGGGTTTCCTCCGGGTGCTCGGGTTTCCTCCCACAGTCCAAAGACATGTAGGTCAGGTGAATCGGCCGTACTAAAGTTGTCCCTAGGTGTGAATGTGTCGGCCCTGTGATGGTCTGGCGGCCTGTCCAGGGTGTCTCCCCGCCTGCCGCCCAATGACTGCTGGGATAGGCCCCGGCATCCCCGCGACCCTGATTGGGATAAGCGGCTTGGATAATGGATGGATTGAAATTTTTTTGGAGAAATGTTTTGGAGAAAAACATTAACATATTTGATAGCGTGTACCCCGCATTAGAGCTTTTTCCTCTTTTTAGTCGGCGCCATGCTCAGGTTAGCTAACCTGCATCCCATACGATCGCGCTCTCGCTACGCAGTAATTCAAAGGGGCTCTGATAGCAGTGGCACTCGCGTTGCGTTGAGTTTCCCAGGCAACGACTCTGAGGTCGACTCACGTTTCGGAACAGCGCCGCTCAGAGACTCCCAAACGCAACTGATCATTGATTTCTGAATGAATGGATATTTGAGAAGTATCTAGCTTAGGCCTGCAAGACAGGGGTGGAATATGTAGGGGCATAGCAGGACTCCCATCACTTGCCCCAACCTTAACCTCCCAACCTTAACCTCAGCGGGGGGGGTCTTGAACTGACAAGCGGGTGTTTCTGTACTGATATGGGCATGTGCTATACTTTGGGGGCGTCCCTTGTATATTGCGCCTCTTTTGCAGTCCACAGATGGATACTGTTGGAATTTTTGGTATTTAAAAAAAAAAGAAGATTTTATTGGCCTGGGGTGGGGTTCTCGTTGGCCTAGTGGCCTGCCGGGCCTGTATAATTGTAGGGGAAAACACTGAAGCGCGACTTAGCCTGTCGCTAAAAGGTTTTTGCAAGACCCCAAACTGTGATGATAAATTCACACATAGTTTTGCAACAATGAGCGCATCTTCCTTTGCAATAATTACCAATTTCCTTTGTCTCTTTCATAACATACAGACAGGACACCAAAAGTCGATTAGGGTTACACTTACAAAAAAAAGCTGCACACTGCTAGGTGGATGTGAAGTTGCCATTACTGCTGAAGGCATCTTTCCTGCAACTTATTAGGCCCGATGACAACAAGCTCGTCTCGTTCGTTTATCCAGGAAGACTGTCGGACTCAGCTTTTTTTCCTTTTGGACCCCCCCCCATTTTCTCCCCAATTGTATCTGTCCAATTACCCCACTCTTCCGAGCCGTCCCGGTCGCTGCTCCACCCCCTCTGCTGATCCGGGGAGGGCTGCAGACTACCACATGCTTCCTTCGATACACGTGGAGTCGCCAGCTGCTTCTTTTCACCTGACAGTGAGGAGTTTCGCAAGGGGGACGTAGCACGTGGGAGGATCACGCCATTCCCCCCAGTTCCCCCTCCCCCCTGAACAGGCGCCCCGACCGACCAGAGGAGGCGCTAGTACAGCGACCAGGAAACATACTCACATCCAGCTTCCCACCCGCAGACACGGCCAATTGTGTCAGTAGGGACGCCCGGCCAAGCCGGCAGTAACACGGGGATTCGAACTGGCGAGCCTCATGCTGGTAGGCAACGGAATAGACTGCCATGCTACCGGGACACCCTGGACTCAGCTTTTACATTCCAATATAGCCTAAAACAAATATCCCATTACACACTGACATGAAAAACAATATCACGTACCGTACAGTGTTTATTACTGCCCTTTGTAAAAGGACTGCCCCTGGTTTGCCGATTTATCCACAGATTCGTAAAAATCGCTACCTTCTTCACTGAGTAGGACTTTTTTAGCGAAGTAGCTGTTTGATTATTTTTCAAAAAGCGCATCTCTGGCCACTCTAGACATATTGACATTAGATAAACACCTGAAGAATAACCCTGAAAGGCAGGGTCATAGTATGGGAAAATGGATCTGGACGATTTATCAATTAAGTGGACTTTGATTAGTCAGCAAAATGTTATAGGTCAATCGTGAGTTCACTGTTGAGACCTGTCAATAATACTTACACACAAAGTCACTGAATGTCATTGGAACTGAAAATCTGATTCATGCCAGACAGCGATAGTTCCTCAACTATATGCCGGCACGGTACAGGAGCACTGGTATATTGATGAGCCCTAGACCCAGTGAGATTACATTTTCTCAGGTTGGGTTCCAACCTGAAACGTCTTAACAGCACCCGCACCAGAGAAAATACACATTGTTTTCTGTCAGGTCAGGCTGCCCGTGCAGGCCTGCACTTGCTTAGTGTGCATAGAACGTCTATCAGCATTTCTGGAACCATTACCCAGCATTCCTCAGAGTACAGAAGGTTTCATTAGCACATTATCGCTTTGGCAATATCACATCACATCGTGCTAAGAAAAAAAAAAAAGAGGATCTGATAGGCAAACCTATAATTACACCGAGGGTTAAATATAGTTATGTTCAGGGTTCACGCTTTAACTCCCACCCCGGGCACATAGCTCCGTCAGGCAGTCAATTATCATTATCAATAGTCATTCTGCTGAAAGTCGGCGACTTTCCAAATCTGCATCTAAACAGTCTTAACAACACAAAAAAAAAAGGGGGGGGGAGAAGACTCCTCCCCCGACTTATCTGGGAACACAGGAAAACCGAGAGGTGTGGTGGACATGACAAGGGGGAAGGCAGACCAATGGGACGCCTCCACTGTGTCTCATCATATGCCTGCAGACTTAATGGATCGACGCGCTATCAGCACCATCGCCGCTTGGCGTCACAAGGAAAGGAAGCACACACACACACACACACACACACAAACACAGGCGAGGGGGAGAGTGGCTGGAAGAAACTTCAGATAGAAGGTGCTTCATGCGGAAGTTAAACGCTCCAAGACGCCCATTTATCAAGGGGTCTTTCAGACTTTTAACGTGGATTTTAGACAGCTTGCCCACCCAGAAAGCTCAACAGTCAACCCAGATGTCACTGGCCCAAACTCTGAGGAAATCTAATGAAATGTGACACGGGTCTCCTGCTACTCAAAGAGTTTTGAATGACAGAGGCCCCCCTGTCCACAGCTGTGCTCACACCTGCTACCATATGCTATTGAGCAACATTCAAAAGCAGGATGTTAAGTGTGCAAATGGACAACCATGCAAAAATGTAGCTTCACACATATTCTATCTAGCCGCCAAAATTATAAATACCCGTTGTGCTGCAGTTTGGGTCTTTTTTGTGTCGTGATTTTTTTCAACATGTTTTACGGTTCTCTTTCATTCCCACTCTGTCTGGGTGATGGAAAAAAAAGAAGAGTTTCCTGACTTAAACTGCCATTAAGGAAAAGTGAAGTGAAACCTCACCGATGAAATGCCCAAAGGACAGGATTTCCTCCATGCTGCATCTTGACAGAGATTAATAGAGGAACTAAAGACAATACGTTGCAGGATATTTGATGACAAAGTAATGTAACATTAATAAATGAATCAATAATTGATTCATTTATTATAACCCAATTTCCCCTCGGGGGTGAATAAAGTATTCTGCTTCCGATTCTGAATAAATAAGTAAACACGTTAACAAAAGATGCACAGACATTGCATTATATTCTATGCTAAATAGGGTTTATTTCTGTGCTGCTGATCACAAATGTCTGAAGCGCTACTGATCACATGAACAAACTGCACACATCAGCTATGCAACATTTTGCAACCACCCAAGCCCGTTAACAACACTGTGCCATTACATCTGACATGAGGCAACGCGCCTTGCTGGCTCATCAATGGATTTAGACTGGGGCACAAGATGTTGTATCTCTCTCAGCAGCTGCGGTCAGCGCTATACAGGACAGGAGGGATGATTTCCCCTGGCTTTTGAACAAGCTTAGGTGGTGGGGTCACTGCCGTGGCAGGTTTGGTTCAGGGCTGTTGGACGAGACTATAGGAGCACACAAACCGATGTGCACTAAAGACTACATATAGGAGCCCTTTCAGACACACTACAAGGGGGGGGAAAGAGCACTAAATGTAACTTATAAATGCATTATATAAGCAAACAGTAAAGCTCTACCAAAACCAGGGGCGGATCTACAGGGTGGCAACAGGGGTGGCAGCTGCCACCTCTGGGACACAGTCTTGCCACCCCATTTATAAATCAGATAATATGTTTTTAAAGTATATTTTATGTACATGCATGGTGAAGGTCAATGAGACTCGCACCAAACTCATCTCAAACAGAAGTCGCCGATTTAGAATCCCCCTCCCCCTCACAGGCGCGGATCTACGGGGTGGCAAAGGGGTGGCAGCTGCCACCTCTGGGACACAGTCTTGCCACCCCTTTGCCACCCCAGGAAAAAATCTCTAGATCCACCACTGACCAAAACACAATACTTTTCCACATTTAAATGTTGGAAAAACCCTTAGAGTGGCAGAAAAACCTTGTAGGGGGGGGTCGATGGGGAAGAGTTGATTGAACCTCGCCGGCTATGTATTTTAGAGGAAATCTGAGGTAAAACAACAGTTTGTCTTCCCACTGACCTAAAGAAATTTGACAAAAAAAAAAAAAACCAAAACACCACAGCTCAACATTTTCCACTTCACTGGCGATTTTCACACTATGGACGAGAGACTGCAAATGAACTCAATTGCACCCTGGTGATATGTAGTGTAACATCGTGCAGCAAATGGCCGGACTTGCCCCCCCCCCCCTGAATTGCTGTCGGGCGACAAAAACGAAGGGAAGCTTTATAGGAGTGCGTACCACATAAGCACGACACACAATGGACTCCCATGTGCAGTGCTTCCTCCACACCTGGCCGGTGCCACAGCAGGAACTCTCCTCACATCCCTCCTCGTTTACCAACTGTGGGCTCCGCAGGCCTCACGCTTACTCACATCCACCCCCCCACCCACTTATGACGACACAATACCAGATATAGAGACCGCATGTAGAGGAAATATAGCTGACATAAATAGCACAGGTTATAGATTTAGTCATGTTGCCAGTCACCGGCTATTCCCTATGGGGGTTTTGTTTTGTTACATTGTGTCAATCGTGGCACCTAAAAGGACACTGAAACGGCGACACCACAGCACATAAAACACAACCATCACGTATGATTTAACAGACATTAAAAAAAAAAAAGTTGAACACCTTCAATAGGCTGCTCGAAAACAGACCCCTCGAGGCTGGTTTTGTAGTCCCGGACCAAGCTGGAAAGCGAACAAACGCGGGTTTTATTAACAGTCGGGACGTGCGGCCGCCTGTCTGGCGTCCGCCTTTCCGAACCCTCATGACAGCTCCCTCCTGATTCCAGAACGTTTGGTTTTTAGTTTGCCGAGGAGTTCGCGGTACACGCGCGCACGCACGCGCGCAAAGCAAAAAAAGAAAAAGAAAACAACCCGAGGTATAACAGCAGATCTCTCTCTCTCTCTCTTTACCTGTTGATTTTAAGAGCGAAAGCCCGTCGCTCCGCGCTCGCCAGAGAAGCCATTGGAAGTTCGGAGTTGGTTGTGGGGGGGTTTCGCAGCGCGGCGTTTCGCCGTTGCTCCTGCGTCTACCGACAACCGCGCTTCTAGTCCGCTGCCGCGCTCCTCATCCTCTGGGTGTAAACTTCCGTGTTTGAGCCATCCCGGGGAGAGACACGCGGACACCGCACGATAGGACAGGACGGGACACGGAGGGGAGGGGAGGGAATGGACCAGACATGCACGCTCTCGCCGAGATAAGCCCTCGCGCGTTTGCTTAACCAGCAGTCTGGATTCTCTCTCTCCCTCTTTGACACACACACACACACACACACACACACACACACACACACACACACACACACACACACACACACACACACACACACATTTCCTGCAAACGTAGTTTTTGGGGTGCGGTGATTGGAAAGAGAGAGAGAGAGAGAAAAGGTGTTCTGCCAGGTAAAGCAAAGCGTTTCCCATAATTAACGCATTCTCACAATTAATAAACATGAGAGACGCGTCGTTTTCTTTCGGTGTGTGTGTGTGTGTGTGGGGGGGGGGTCATAAACGTGCCAGCCTGCCATTCGAACTGTTGCGAGTTGCGTTCGAAAGGAGGCGCGTGACAGGTGCCGCGGAGCCGCGTGCGTCCGTCCACTTGGCTGTCTAGCGCCATCTGCCGCGCTCGGTCGCGCGTCGCACTCCGGGGACGCCGCAGGAGACGGTCGATGAAGACGAGAGACTCGAGCTTCTCGCGCGTCTCCCGTAATGCAAAACTCTCCGCTTTAAGGATCTAAAAAAAAGAAAAAAGAACGTTCGCCCCTCCGTTATTAAGTATCCGCCCCTCCGTTAGTAAGTATCCGCCTTGTTTTCCGCGATCTCCGCGTGTCGCGCGGGCGCGATTCGAGGGGCGGAACTTTCGCGAGCGGCTCGACTTCCGGGCGGAACTTTGTACACCGCTGCACAGCCGTCGGCTGAGCGCGCGCCGTCACGGGGTCTGTGGTTCGCACCTGCGGCGTGAGCCCTTCGCCGCCGTCGGGAGAATCAGGCAAGTGGTGTTAACTTTCTCCTAGAGCCCACGTGGGCGAGGTTTAGCAAGCTTGTTGCAGATACAATGTGGGATGACGGCCCCGTGTCAATCACGGCGGTGCCGCCGATTACACACGGTCGATTATTGAAGTGATCGATCGGTGCATCTCTTAACTGGTCGCGCACTTGTGCACAGCTGACCCCCCCCCCCGTTGTTCTGCGCCGCTTTGCACTAACTGTTTGCAGAATGGACGACGTGGTTATGGAGGACGACGACGACTGTCCAGAGTTGGTGCCCATCGATACGAGGTCTTCGTCGCCTGCTAAGCAGATACCCGTCACCGTCATTACTGGCTACCTCGGTAGGGGCACTGGCTGTAATTCTCGCCTCCTTAATGAGCTTACGCGATGATTCATTCGCACTTATGCGGTCACCTCTGTTGCGCTCACAGCAGCTCGCCGTTGAAAAGGACAGAGGGTCCGGAGCTGTTTGTTTAACTGTATCTCGTGTTGTCGTTCTAGACCAGGGGGTCCCCAATAGGTGGCCCCGCGGGCCACGTCCGGCCCGTGACTGGTTGATTTATGGTCCGCGAGAATTTTTGGAGAAATGCCAGAAAGAAGATTTTTTTATTTCCCTACCTAAAAAAAAAACTTAATTTTTTTTTGGAAATAAAAAATTGTTTCTTCCTTCTGGTATTTCTGCACATTTTGTTTGGGAACACTATTCCAAACATAATTTCAGCAATCAATCCAACAAGAAATGCTACCTTGTAACTATCAGTTCCACCCCGCATTTCCCCTTGTGGGCTAGTCCAGCCCCCCTCACTTGCGTATCGACACCAAAACAAACGAACAACATGCTGCTGGAGGTTGAGTGGCCCGTGGTTTTAAAAGTGGCCCCAAAAGTGGCCCGCTATGAAAAGTAATTGGGGACCCCTGTTCTAGACCAGTGTTTCTCAACCCAGTCCTCAAGGACCCCCTATCCTGCATATTTTCTTTGCAACCCTGAATTAGGTACCTGTTTGTAGTTATTCAACCAATCAGCAATGAGTTTTGTCAGACGTTGCACACCTTGCATAATTAAGTGCTGCGAGATGATTGGTCGAGTAAGTACAAGCAGGGCTACCTATGCAGGGTTACAATGAAAATCTGCAGGATAGGGTTTCCTTGAGGACTGGGTTGAGAAACGCTGTTCTAGAACAATGTAATGTGGTTGGTGTTGGTGGTTTGAAGTTACTGTTGCCATCACTTATTGAAATACTTCTACCTCAGGTGCTGGGAAGACGACACTTTTGAACTACATACTTACAGAGCAACACAGCAAACGAATCGCTGTAATCCTTAATGAATTTGGAGAAGGTAAGCCTTGTGCTGTCCTTTTTTGGGGGATAAAATCTTGTTTGTTTTACTTGGTGGGTAGATACATCTGCACAGTGTGTGGTATCTGTGTCTCGCTGCTTTAGCCAGACAAACATGGACTATAGGAGGGCTTCCTTGCAACGTCATCACAGAGATGCGTGCGCAGCTAGGGGGCAGAAAGCAGCTACAGCAGCGCGGAGATTTTAACCGAGACAGAGCTCAGATACAGCAGGGATGACGTGCAATAAACTGCACAAACCGCCAAAAGGATGGGTGGAAAATGTTCAGCGTTTTCATTGTTGAACCGCTTTGGTAGCTCTCAAAAGATTATGCATCTCATAATCTTTTGGGAGCTACCAAAGCGGTTTTGCCCCTGGCTGCACACGCACCCAGTACTGTTTGTAAACAGGAAACCCCCATCTATAAATAATGAGCGACTAGAAGTTCAGTTGTTTTGTCCCACCTGGCAGCTAGAGAGCAGCAAAGTAGCACTATGCACAAACCAATGAAGCTTGAGTTCTGAACCGGTTAGGGCTTTTGTCGGGGTCAGGTTGCTTGACGCAGTTGTTAAAGAGCGATCATTCAATTAAAAGCTCGTGTTAGTTTTGTCCTAAATTTTTATAACTTAAAAAAAAAAAATCGAGGAAAAGGTATGAGTTTGAATATGGAGACCATACCCATCAGAGAATATCGCTCAGCTCCTGGCCCAGGATCTTGTCAATCTCTTGTTTAGACTATTGCCATGAAGCAGTTCTCACTGGTCTCTCAGCCCCCATAACCTTACAGCTGTAAAGGATGATGTTACATGTTTGGTTTTCAAACTGCCAAGCTGCACACGTGTCTCTCCTCTCTGTGTATCCTTACACTGGCTGTCTGTTACTTACCCCATGAAGTTCAAAATCTTGCTGTTGGATTTCTGGGCAGTTCAAGGAACTGCACTGGCCTACCTACATTCCATTCTTTTATATATGTATATATATATGTGTGTGTGTATAAAATACATTTTATTTGTGGGCACCTTTCAGAGCACTCAAGGACACCTTACAGAACATAGTTAAAAAAACAAAACAAGCAGCACTGTATCAGACAGCATAAAATCAAAACAAAGCAGGGTAGACAATAAAAAGTTAATATCAAATCAAAATCAAATCAATTTTATTTGTATAGCCCAATATCACAAATTACAAATTTGCCTCAGTGGGCTTAACAGCAACGCAACATCCAGTCCTTAGACCCTCTCATCGGATAAGGAAAAACTCCCTAAAAAAGCCCTTTAACAGGGAGAAAAAATAGGAAGAAACCTCAGGGAGAGCAACAGAGGAGGGATCTCTCTCCCAACAGATAAGTATAAAATCATCATCTGCACAAAACTCAATGAAGCGTGGATCAGACTGAATATGCCAGTTTGAAAAGGTAAGTTTTGAGATGGGATTTGAAGGTTGAAAGAGAGTCAATGTCACGAAGGTCTTGTGGGAGAGAGTTATATAGGCGGGGGGGGGGGGGTATGCAGAATGACTGAAGGCTCTAGACCCCACGGAAGTCAAGCGGGCCGATGGTGTAGTGAGTTGGAGAGCAGAAGAGGATCTGAGAATGTGGGAGGGTGTGTGGATATGAAGGAGTTCAGAAAGATATGAAGGGGCTAGGTTATTAAAGAGCCTTAAAGGTGAGAAGCAGGATCTTGAAGTCAATACGGTATTTAACAGGGAGCCAATGGAGTTGGTGAAGAACAGGAGCAATGATACGGGAAGCTGAATTTTGGACCAATTGAAGTTTATGAAGACACTTGAGGGGAAGACCAAAGAGGATAGAATTGCGGTCGTCAGTATGGGATGTAACCAGGGTGTGAACGAGTAGGGCGGTGCTGTTAGGTGTAAGTGAAGAGCGAAGACAATTAATATTGCGTAGGTTTAAGTATGCAGACCGAGTAACATTGTTGATGTGAGCTTCAAAAGATAATGTGTTGTCGAAGGTGACACCCAGACTCTTAACCTGAGGCGATGGAGGAACTATAGAATTGTCAATAGTTAGGGAAAAATTACGAGGTTTAGCCAAAGTAGATTTAGTGCCTACTAAGAGGACCTCGGTTTTATCACTATTAAGTTTGAGGAAGTGGTTTGAAAACCAAGATTTAATTTCTAGTAAGCAGTCAGAAAGGGAAGTGGGTGGAAGAGTGGAGGTAGGGTTGGTGGATAGATAAAGCTGGGTGTCATCAGTGTAGCAGTGAAATATGTATAACTTCATTAAATGAAACACTTAACGGTAGGGAAAGTGCTCAACAAACAAGGAGCAAAATAATCCAGTGATTCAAGCAATTCTTTAATGGACATTACAAGCCTGTTTCATGTCATAAGCAATCATCAGCCGGCATGAAACAGGCTTGTACTGTCCATTAAAGAATTGCTGGACTCACTGGATTATATATATATACATATATACACACACACACTCTAAATCCAGACTTTTCTCTCACTTGGCCTCAAAGTGATGAGTCCCCGGCTTCTATCATTGCAACCAATTCATTCACTTTTTTCAAAAAAGGCCTAAAAATGTTCCTTTTCCAGGATGATGTTAAATTCATTAATGGCATGACTGTTGTAGCATAGCAGTCTATTCCATTACCTACCAAGTCAAGTCAAGTTAATTTTATTTGTATAGCCCAATCTGGTTTGAATCCCCCTGTTACCTCCGGCTTGGTCGGGCATCCCTACCGACACGATTGGCCCTGTCTGCGGGTGGGAAGCCGGATGTGGGTATGTGTCGTGGTCACTTCACTAGTACCTCCTCTGGTCGGTTGGGGCGCCTGTTCGGGGGGAAGGGGGAGCTGGGGGGGAATAACGTGATCCTCCCACGCGCTACGTTCCCCTGGTGAAACTCCTCACTGTCAGGTGAAAAGAAGCAGCTGGCAACTCCACATGTATCAGAGGAGGCATGTGGTAGTCTGCTGCCCTCCCGGGATCAGCAGAGGGGGTGGAGCAGCGACCGGGACAGCTTGGAAGAGTGGGGTAATTGCCCAAGTATAATTGGAGAGAAAAAGAGGGACCCCCCCCCCAAAAAAAGAACATTGTATTGATTTGTTGATTTGTGGCAGTGTGCAGCTAATTTGTGATTTGAATCCATTACTACTATTACTTCAACACCTGTGTTCTACCTATATGCACTACACATTTTGAATTGAACATTATATGTACTTTGGTCTATATGTATACCGATTTATGGCATTGTCCAATTTGTAATTCACATCTTCTATTGATAGTGTAACATCCAACTGGTGATCTACCTGGCTCTAATTGCACTTGACGTGCACTCATGACTATGAAATGAGGTTCTGTTTAGTGTTCTAAAATGCCTTTAGATCCACACAAATAAATCTGCCAACTTCTGACAAAAAAAAGTATCATGTGTTTTACAAAGTAATTTACAATTTTCTGCTACCAACTTCTCAATGTGTATCCTGTCGGGGCACATTGTCATGAAGGGCATCAAAACGTATTTAAAGCAAACACTTAATTTTTGTAAGAGGCAGCATTATGGCAAGTTTAGCGCAATGCCGCCTGTCTCTGTCTATGAACAGCCGTGGTTTAGATTGCATCGCCTCGTCCTCTCCTCTAGGCAGTGCCCTGGAGAAGTCTCTAGCTGTAAGCCAGGCGGGAGAGCTGTACGAGGAGTGGCTGGAGCTCAGAAATGGCTGCATCTGCTGTTCTGTCAAGTATGTAGTCAACTAAAGCACATTTGATATTTTCTCTATGTACTCAGTAATGTGTTTTTGGTTGTAATATGTTACTACTACTGTTAGAGATAATTGTTGCAGCTGTATATGGAAATAGATTATGGAAAACAATACGTGGTAATAAAGTCACATTTTTACATATTACCCAATGATCCAAGGTATCATACAAACGATGCATGATGCTGATTTTAATGGCACTATATTAAGTTCAAACTGCGTCGTCACTCACTTTTCGTTCCTTCATTTGTCAGGGACAACGGTCTCAAAGCCATAGAGAACTTGATGGAAAAGAAAGGGAAATTTGACTACATCTTACTGGAAACCACTGGGCTAGCCGATCCAGGTAATGCACATTTTTTCACAGATAAGTTATCAGACAAATGCTTTAAAGTTTCCTTCTATATTTACATGGAAATCCATTTAACTGTCAATTAAACAAGGGGTTTTCCAAGCACTGCACCTGTCCTGGATCCAAACCGATCTAAGGCAATTGCAAAACAAAAATTCGTCCCCAATTTAAAAAAAAAAATGGTATAAGACCATTGTTGTACTTCCAGAGCATCTCCAAGTCCCTGGGTATGCAGAACATAAGAGGCTAACTGCTGATAGCCTAGAATGAGTTAACCACTTGATCAGCTCACAGAGTATCCTCCAAGTCAGTTTGTGCATCAAAAAAACCTTTTAAAACCAAAGCGATCGATTCCCCTCCATCTTGTTTTGCCAAACCCTCAAGTTTTTTTTTCTGACGTTGACCAATCTGTCGATTTTAAAGCAACTCTGCGATATTTTTTATGACGAATTTTCCCATCATCGTCATCCACAGATGACTTAAGATTTAATCTGAATGCGATGTGATACAGGGAGAAAGTAGACCACTCTGACTTCCCTTTGCAAGCGGTCAAGCAAAAAGAGAATTTTACTTCTTTGATCAATGTCATGGAGTGTCATGGAAAGAAACCAACAGTGCTCCTTTACTTCTCTACATTAAAGGTCCTAAGCCTGGACTGTCCCTTCTTTATAGATGCTGTCCCCTAACATTACACAGAACAAATGATTTGTCCCAGTACTGGCCGCTGAAGAGGGAAACAGCGGTAAGGAAGCTATAAGGACAGGAGCAAAGGATTTTGAGCTAATCCTCTGACAAATAACGGCACGGTGGCCCAGTGGTTAGTGCTGTCGCCTCAGAGCAAGAAAGTCCTGGGTTCAAACCCTGGGGTTGTCCAACCTTGGGGGTCATCCCAGGTCATTCTCTGTGTGGAGTTTGCATGTTCTCCCCGTGTCTGCAGTGGGTTTTCTTCGGATGCTTTGGTTTCCCCCACCATCAAAAGAAACATGCATGGTAGGGTTTATACTTCTGTCTGTGCCCCTAACCAAGGCAATGGGAAAAGAACTGGAGTTGGTCCCCAGGTGCTGCATGAAGGCGGCAGCCCACTGCTCCTAGCTACACAGATCACAACTAGGATGGGTTAATTTGCAGTAACTGAATTTCCTCAAGGGGATAAATAAAGGAAACTTAGTAAATTGTGTTCTTTGGTTCTCTTTTAATCCAAAAATTCCAGAGCGGTATTTTGACACTAGTGGTATCTGCTAGGAATATTTAAGTGCACAAAACTAGTACTCAACTTCTGAAGCCTAAAATTTTATAACTCCGGTGGGCCTGTTCTGTGACAGAACCTATTTCGAAGGAATAACTGAAAAGCCCATTTTCCAGCAGGACAGACATAAAAGTTATCAGACAACCTGATTCTCAGTAGTATAAGATTGATAGTAGGCCATAATAGGACACACCCTGTGACAGCCTAGGATGGTTTGCTAAACGACAGGTGTCCAAAAGGAGAGACATAGCCAGCCACACACCGCTTGACCACACAGACAGAACCAACAGAGAGTGCTCAGGCTGGGACCTTCTCACTCTTGTGCCATGTCATTGGCCGAGATGGCCTTGTTATTGACAATGACAGGGCTGTCATTGGTCCAGACAGTGTTGTCAATCATGTAGCTCTCAAGGGGCTTCCCTTACCATTTAGGAAAAAAAACTGGATGAGTTACGTGAGGGATGCCACACAAACGCTGTTTTCATTACTTGCCTATTAAATATTTACAATGCTTTCTTATTTTCGTTTGACGATTTGACAGAAGTGCATTATGTGAACAAGCTGAAGCCGGCATTGGTGATACAAGGTCTTGGAATAACCTATCTCCACAAGAATGTGGAAACAAACTAAATGTACCAATGGGAAATAAACAATTGAAAGTCTCTGGTATTGATTTTATCTGGTTCAAAGAGTTCAACTAGAATTTATGCATATACTGTCACTGGCTGAGAAAATGTGTTACACTTTAACTATGAGGAATTTAGATGTCACTTAAAAAATAAGTATAATTAAAAATCGTTTTTATCTTTAAAGTTGCAGTAAAATCTCTTTATTTTGAATGAAATTAAGATTTTTGAATATCAAAACTATGGTGGTACATTGAAGTATTGTCCTAAAGCATATTGAACGTGCAGGACAGTAAATGCATCATGCACTTGCGTTCCTAAAGTCAGAGTGTATTCACATTGGCTGCTTGAATATAATTTTGATAGTTGTGTTCAATTAGTGGAGTTTTGTCCACTATTGCTATGCATTAAATTGCTCTTTCCCTATGTCCAAGGCTCAGATTTCAGTGTCTGGTTTCCAGTAGAACCATCTCTTGTAGTCAAGCATATTCACCATTCTGCATAACATGCCAGGGGATTGTGTTTTTACATTTCATGCTCTATGCCGACAATAGTTCCTATAGGTGAATGGTTGAGGATTCCTTAAGTAAATTAATGGAAGCATTTTTCTAAAATATTCAGCGGCCTCTTTTTATTTTCTGATGATATTGCCTTTTGGCAGCACAGTGGTTAGTGCGGTCGCCTCACAGCAAGAAGGTCCTGGGTTCGAGCCCCGGGGTTGTCCAACCTTGGGGATCATCCCAGGTCGTCCTCTGTGCGGAGTTTGCATGTTCTCCCCGTGTCCGCTTGGGTTTCCTCCGGGTGCTCCGGTTTCCTCCAACAGTCCAAAGACATGTAGGTCAGGTGAATTGGCTGTACTAAATTGTCCCTAAGTGTGAATGTGTGTTTGTGTGTGTCGGCCCTGTGATGGACTGGCAACGTGTCCAGGGTGTCTCCCCGCTTGCCGCCCAATGACTGCTGGGATAGGCTCCAGCATCCCGCGACCCGAATTCGGATAAGCGGCTTGGATAATGGATGGATGTTGCCTTTCCTGATGCCTGTGTGAACATTTTAGATGTGTATACATTTGATACTTGACATGGCTCACTCATAATTTTCCATCTAACACATCTTTTTGTCTGTTCCTCTGACAGGTGCCGTAGCTTCAATGTTCTGGATCGATGCTGAACTTGGCAGTGACATCTATTTAGATGGTAAGAGATTTGTAATGACACAGTGTCATGTCTTATTAATCTTTTTTGTGTGTGTGTGTATATATGTTTTACTGCTGTGTAAATGTACGATTAATTTTGTCACGTATGTGTTTGTGTGTGTGTTTTTTCTTTATGTTTTCATTAGGGTGTGTTGGTCTTTGTGTGGAAGGCTTGTGTTTTGGAACACACAGGGTGCTTTATCTTCTTCTCCAAATTGAATGCTCAGCTGTCTGTGCTGTTGTGACAGACTTGCTGGCCAAAAGTAGACTCTGAGTGTCTCCGAGAAAGTGGCTTAGACTAACGGACTAAGCTAAACATTAAAAGGCTACTGTGCTGCCCAGAAGAACGTGAACATGCTGTTGTTTTTCTCGACTCACTTATTGTAAATACATTCGTTTATGCATTCACAGGCATTGTCACTGTCATCGACGCCAAGTACGGATTGCAGGTATGTCCTGAGCAAAGTTGTATTCTTCATTTTGGAATTGTCAGGTTTTAGGCCAGTTTCTAGTGTTGTCACACATTTCCATGCAACAAACACAATTTGTATTCTAGTTGTAAAGTTGAAGCAACAGTAAGCTGCTGAACTTGTGATAGCTTTGTTTTAAACTACCCCCTGGCATGTAACACACACACACAAAAACAGACACACACACACACACACGTCCTGCCCTCCCTTGTGCAATAGCATTTAGGAGGAACAGGGCAAGTGACACCTTGGGTAATGGGCTCTAATTTGGAGGTGTCATGCTTGGTGAGGTGACACATTTCTTGGCCTGGGTGTCCTCACGCGTAGTGGGAGCGCGAGAGAGCAGGAGATGGTGAGGAGGGGGATGATGTCAGAGAGGGGTTGATTTAAAGTGAAGCAGTAAGTAATATCAGAGATGGAATCATGTGTAATAGGGCTGTCACAACCACTCGCCTAGCCTTCACCTCATCCATCCTACGGGACGCCCGTCTGACTGAGGGGTTTCAGGACCACTTGAGCCCTCAGCCTCATACCCACTGCAAGCCCTTTGTCTCTAGCTACAGGGTTTAGTTTTTTCTCCTTTTTTTTTTTCATTTTCATCTGTCTTTCCTTCTCATATGAAGCTGCTGAGAGTCAAGCATTGACAAGACTGATGCCAGGTTGACGTTTCAGGGTCAGGATCCTGGATCACATTTCCTGCTCTCTGTTTTTACATATTAAACTGTAGAGGGACACTCATGTCAGTCCATCTCTGGTGCCACCACGGGAGACAAACAGAAAATGGAAAAGATGCTCTCTTGTGGTTTCAAATGTTTTGTAAATCAGTCAAATTCCAGAGATTGAACATAGTAGATACACGTATTTTTTTTCTATTTTTCTATTTATATCACTTTTTGTGTCATCTGTGAAGTTAAACATCAGGGAATATAATTGGGTGTTTTTAGGTAAAGTTTTACAAGAATAAAAAAGGCCGCAGGTTAAGTTCCATCACTGTTTTCTTTTTCTTTCAACTTATTTGGTTGACTGTGTAACTGGAGTCCACTCTCTCTTCCCTGTAGCATTTAACAGAGGAAAAACCAGATGGGTTGGTCAACGAAGCAGCCAGGTATTTACTTCCTGTCAGACTGCCTGCGTGTCTAACTGGTTGTCTGGCTGCTCATTTATCTGTCTCTCTATCCATCTGAAGGCATCGGTGCACTTCCTGCAGGATCAAAATATCAAAAATCACCCCACGGTCAAATCTATTGTCACATGAAAGTATTTGTGTACTTTGTGTAGGCTCATATTGTGTGTTTGCCACAATGGCCAGCATGGTGATGTGCAAAAAGGCAATAAAACGTACAAAAGGAGTTGGGGTGCCTGTCTGATGTGGCACCACAAGCAATCATGTGACATGGAAAGGATCCCATACAAAAACTCAACCAGTTGGGCCAGCAAGCCTGTGCACATTGTGGAGGAAAAGCCAACTTCTCCGTCTTCACAACTGTGTCCTCTTGCCTTTACAAGCTGAGAGGAATGTGTTGCTGCAGCAAGTGTACCGACACTTCCATTGTCTGTCCCTGCATCTGTTTTTCTCTTCTTCTTCTTGTTTCACAAATACACAGTGCACAAAGACCAGTCATAAGCCTTTTCAGTCTTGTGTCTTTGCTTGTGTTTTCACCTCTGAACTAAACAGTGATCAGCCCCCATTTGCCTTTGGCATGCATTTCCTTCTGACACACACCCATGTACACACATTCAACCATGAACACCCAAACACACATTGGAGATGCTATGTTATTCTGCATTGGATTCAATCTCCGGCACGAATGGATGGCGTAGGTTGTATACTCAGTGGGTATGAAGAAAATAAGGATGTCTTTATGTAGCCGATCTATTGTTTATACTCCGGATCTCAATTTGTATGGGCTTTAAGTGTGAGTTTCCAAATACTCTTATCAAAAGGTATTGTGAATACTGTGATATTTACTGCGAGGAGCATAGCTGTGTGATTAAGCTTTCTATATATTCGAATCTAATGTCACCTCAGACAGGTTGCCCTCGCTGACCTGACCATAATCAACAAGACGGATCTGGTGGCTGAAGAGGAACTTGTTCATCTCAGGGACACTCTCAGGTCAGCATCACATGTTTAACTGCGTCGCTTAGACAAAGTTGAGTGGTTGCCACTGCTTTATCTATTTACTTTATCTTTTTCCATAACGTGAGGCCTCTGTTATGCCTGGAAGCATGGCTTCAGTGGATGCGGAAGGTCTGATGTAGGGGTTGAAATGTACTACCAGTGACCAGTTTGTTCTGTCACTCCAGGTCTATAAACGGTCTTGTCAAGATCCTCGAAACCCAGAAATCAAGGTGAGTTCAGTTTTACTTCAGACTGAATAATCTGTATTTATTTTTTTCTATTTGTGTAGTGAGATAATACACATTTTCCTGGATTTTATTTCATGCTTCATTTTATAACACAGAAGACCCTCCTTTTTGCATGCTGTAGCTGCTCAGATCTTTGTATCAAAGCCTTTTGATAAACACACACACACACACACACACACACACACACACACACACACACACACACACCAGTCCCCCCCTGAGCAAACATCAAACCTCCACACAGTGGTGTTCAGTTACTTACAAATCTTTGCCCGTTGACTCCCTGACTGTTTCTTTTAGCCAGATGAGTCGTGTCGTCGCGTATGTTTGCATGTGCATGTTAGTTTTGTGGTGTGTGCTTTGTTGTGTGCTGTGCACACCTACTTTTCAGCGTTTTAACACAAGCGGCGCTCGTAGTTTGTATCAAAGGCTGGGTGTGTGTTCAGCCTTTTTCTGCCCCCCAGAGAGTTCAGACCAGGGCGAGCAGATGAAAGACACCATGCAGCAAGGGGTTAAACAGAAAAAATATTCCCACATCTTTTTGCAGTGGTCGTAGATCAGGGGTTGTTCAGCAATTCACTCTTGAGGTTTTGCTGCCAGCACAGCATTGACTCAAGTCACTGAACTTGCCTTAATGTTATTTGTGGCTATCACACAGCAGTTAGAAATGAATGCCGCAGAGTCTTCCTGCTTCAGTTTTAACAAATATGTGTATGTACAATTTTAAATTACTAACAATAATTAATAAACTGGGAAGGCGTGAATGCATGGGTGATTTTCTTTTACAGGGTGGACCTGTCTGAGGTTTTAGATCTACATTCCTTCGACAACAAGGATGTTGCAAAGTGAGTATCATAATTGCTGCCTGGGTCCTACTAAACTTTTATCTGTCCAGAGAGATGTTTAATTAATTATTCTCATTTCTTCCATTTTATTGTCTGTTGTATTTTGCCAGCAAGAACGACTTATCTCTATGCTAGTTTGCCTGTGCACCCTAGGAGGCTTTGATACCTTTGTTTACCATGTTTGGCTCTAATTAAGACGCTCTTCTATAGATCGCCCCTTCATCACACCAGTGGGAGGTCCCATATTGCAACCCCTGTAGAAACTCAATCTGATGAATGGAATCGGTGTTCATCCCCGCGTGCGAATAAAAGGGGCAGCGGTGTAAAAACTCTTAAATGCCCCCGGCCAGTGTCTCCGAGGCCAGCTGCAGAGGATTAGAGCTGTGTGTGTCCACTGGCTCCCGAGGAGTCTCCCTTGCCC
Source organism: Lampris incognitus (assembly GCF_029633865.1). Lineage (NCBI taxonomy): Eukaryota > Metazoa > Chordata > Actinopteri > Lampriformes > Lampridae > Lampris > Lampris incognitus. The sequence goes on along the minus strand of NC_079211.1, from coordinate 96,142,869 downwards.
CAAAACGGATAGCTTCTTTCGCTTGACTTTTCAGAGCGCAGGCCCCTCCTCCCAAGAACCCACGCTGGCTGTTTGAAGCGGCCCCCCGCTAGTCCGCCTGTGTGGCATTAACAGCACACAGGGCTCAAGCTGCTGGACACAACATTTAGCCTCCTTGTGAGGTCATGGAAAAGGTGGGGAGGGGGGTGGTCTAGGAGGTCTAGTGGAGAGCAAAAGCGGTATAGAGTTTATTGTTTGGAGGGGTGGTATGGGGTAAGTTTTTAAGAATTCCATAGCTTTTTTTTTTAAAATTATTATTAAAAAGAGGAAACGGCATGACAAAGCGGGACATAGGGACAAGTTTGTATACATTTGTTACAGATAAAGGTTTACTATGGAAAAAATTGAGCGTCAGAAAATCAGCGGCCACAATACCAATGACTCCATCATTACTCAAAGAGCACACACACAGAACCCCTGCACCAATATTTAAATGCAGTTTCATCTAACTGAATAGTAAATCATGCAAGGCAGTTAATGCAACATGGTTATCTTTTGAGCCTCTTAGCTGGCAGTGAGCTTGTTAAGTGAAATGAGGCTGAAAAAACATGTCTGATGTTTGATAATCCCCGTCCTCTTTCCAACAGTTTAGGGGAGAAGCTCCTACTTGTAAAAAACACAAGGCCGCATCTTGACAAGGTATCTTTTTTCTCTCTCTCTCTCTTTTAACTTACTGTGAACATAACACTTATTTCCCTTATCTTCTGTATATCTTAGCATTTACCTTCTGTAAATCTGTTTGTAATGTGTTTGTATCTTAGCATTTACATTGTATTCATTTTAACAAACTACTACCCACAATGGGAGGGATATGCATTCTGCAGAAGCTTAAATTGCACCTTTCATTGCCCCGAGTCATGACACTCTAGTGAAAACTCCCCACCCCGCTTCAGTTCTTGTCTCGGGACCAACCTGAGGCTTTTGATGTTTTCTCATTACACTACAAATAGGCCCGGGCCATATACAGTATATGCATTGAATCACTCTTAAGTCTTGGCATTGGCTAGACTGACATGAGTCCTTGCTAAATGCAATGTCATTACAGTTATACGAGATTAAAACAAACTACCAGTAATTGCTTGATGCGGTGCATGCAAACTGCTGTTTCGTATTTAAGCTTGCACAAGGATGTAGGCGAGGATTGATATGCTATTCGCTGTACTGCTTCAAGAATAGATACCGTGGACCAGCTACACAGATGTGTAAATACGTAGAATAGCTTTTCAGTGACTACACAGCTGAGAAAGTCATTCAGTCCTGGATTATTCTTATGCTATATCCTTATATCCTTGAATAGTTCCTAGTTCCAGCGCTCATTAGACCTGGCAACTTCTCACGCCAAAAAAGCAACAAAAAAATCAACATATTACGGTCTTTACGTTTGCATTATACCCATGTACTTTCATCACAGGATGAGGGGGTTGTTTGTGTGTGGTGTGGGTAAATGAATAGTATTGTTGTCTGCCTCCCCCAGGTTCCCTTTCCCGCGCGAAGCTCGGCCTTCCCCTTCCACACACACCCCCCTCTTCCCGTGTTGCTCTTTTCATGTAAATGAGAATGCCGTTTTTCTGTTGTTATACCAAATGAAAAGGGAAGTGTGTAATCTTAACACTTTGTCACAAAACCCCAAATATCTGCAAAGTGGCCCTTTAAATGGTGTGAGGAAGTTGGGAGAGGAGGGAGCGTGTGTGAGCGAGGGAGCGCGGTAGTAAGATAAAGAGGATAAAGAGGAGTGGCAGTGCTGGCTTTCAGGTGCCCGGCACAGTTGTGCTTTTTGACACGTTCATTAACAAAGTCATCCATCCATGGTGGTACACAACCCACTACATATATATGGATGTAACATTTATACTTTTGCCGCATTCGGTGAAATCACAGTTATGATAATTCAGAATATATCAGATACATGCATTTACACAACCTTCAGTTTGTTACTCACACTGAAAGAAATGAATATTTTGATTATATTGATTAATGATTATAATGATATATCTTCTTCTTCTTCTTTTGGCTTGCTCCCTGTTTCCCAGGGGTCACCACAGTGAATCTGATAGTTTCCATCGGTACCCTGTGAGGGCACAGCACCGATGGCGGTCCTTGTCAAACCGCATAATGATTTAGCTAAATTTTACATCGGATGCCCTTCCTGACACAACCATAATGATATATGATATATATATATATATATATCAACACAGATACAGGAAAAAAGATTAGCAGCTGATGAGTGCGAGACGCACGAAACAGGCCTGTACTGCGATGTATTAAAATCTTTTTTCCTGTATCCGTGTTGATATTCCGCTCCTCATTTGTCGAGCACTCACAACACCATTGATGGTTTCGGAAAAAGACGCTATATATATATATATATATATATTCCGCTCCTCATTTGTCGAGCACTCTCACCAACACCATTGATGGTTTCTGGAAAAAAACGCTATAAATGCATAATTATAAATACATATATATTTTATATATATATATATAAGTATTCTGATTAAAAACCTGACAGTAGTCAGTGTGAAAATACATGTCATTTGCAGCATGTTCTTAATATTTCACTAATGTAACAAGGGACGTCATGCGCAAGTGTCGCTAAGTGTAAAAGAAGGGAAGACGCTGAAACTGGGCCAACATGTAATCAATTCAACCATCGTGTAATGTTTCAAAGAAATGGCAAATTGATAAATGCCTAATTTGGAGTGATTATTTCTCCAATTGAATGCATGAAAAGGTTTTTTTTTTCTAATGCTAATTGATAGGTTTAATCCCCATGCATGTTTTGTATTTGTTTACTTTCATTTATCCTCCTCAGAGTATTGTGACGGTGACCTTTGAAGTGGCTGCAGATCTATCGGAAGACGTTTTGAATGTATTCATCCAGGTAATACACACTTCAGTCTGCTGCACTACATAGCAATCATTTGTATTGAGCTCGCTGGTCCTAATTAGCATTTAACTTACACTGACCTCGGGAAGGTGAACACCTTTTCCACTCTTTCAGGACCTTCTGTGGGAAAAGATGTTCCAGAACAAAGAGGGGCAGCCCATGACCGTTATTCGGTTAAAGGTACCCTAGAGCTATAGCTCACCCAGCAGTGATCAAAGACGGCCATTTTATTATCTGTATTAATCGGTTTCAACTGCCGCCTTCAGTTTAGGTTAATGTGTGTGTGTGTGTGTGTGTGTGTGTGTGTGTGTGTGTGTGTGTGTGTGTGTGTGTGTGTTGTCAGGGTTTAATATCAATTGCAGGTAAATCCCATCAGGTGATGCTGCAGGGGGTCCATGAGTTGTATGAGCTAGATGAGACTCCACAGCTGTGGGGGCAGGAGCCACGGGTCAACCGACTAGTATTTATAGGTAAACGTACACAATACACACTCTCAAGGTGTTATTTTGAATGTTTACTAGCGTTCTCATCGTACACACCCACACTACGTTGGAGCGTGAACTTAAGAGATAAAGGATGAACCGTCCCAGTGCCTTGCATCCAGAAAGTCTGTTTGGAGTAAATTGACCTTGATGAGCCTGACCAAAAAAATATGAAATAATGAAATTATATGATTAATGTCGACTTGTAAATTGAGTAACGCACAATCTAAACGAAGTATAGCGCCATGACTGGTTTTTTTTACCCCTCAAGTAAACTCCTTTGACAGGCCCTCCAGTGTGATTCTAATAATGCCTCTCATCCATGTACTAGGCTCTCCAACAGCCAATGATTTTTTTAAATTTTTTACTGAATAATAGAATATGTTTCTTTTCTAACTTATGAATGAATCGGTACTTGAATTCTACAGTTGGTCAACCCCAGAGGGAAATGCCATACGTGTAGATGGACACCATACTTTGCAATTCACTGTCTTAGAAGATGTGTGTGTGTGTGTGTCTGTGTGTGCACGTGTGCGTGCATTTTCAGATGTGTGCGTACATTCGGTCAGTTCTGTGTTTGTGTGTCTTGTTGCTTGTTTGATTGGCTTACTGTTTCTCTTTCTGTAGGTAGAAACTTGGACCGAGACGTTCTGCTGGAGCGGTTTGTCTCCACAGTGGTGCAAAGAGGGCAAAGAAATTAGGCTCCTTCTGACGTGGCAAACTCTTCCAGCCGATCCCACACCCATAGGTGTTGCTGGGACCTGCAACAAACCAAGGACTAGGGTAGAGGGTTTCATGCCGGTGTTTGTTCTTGAAACTAGGCTAGGGTTAGTCCAAGGGTGGCTGAAGTAGTTCTGAGATTTTTTTTTCCGTCTTTTTATCCATGACTTAAATTGTAAAGTGGACTTGAAACAACATAACAGCTCTAAAACCGTCAGGGTCAGCAACTGCAAGAGTTTTCAGAAGGTTTGAACAATAGTCTGAAAAATTGACATTGCTGTTCTTGTTTTTTTCCTGACATGTATTGAGGTGTAATGTAAGCAGAGAGTCTGAAATGTGCATTGAGGTTGAAAAACCAAGAAAGTCAGAAACCCCCCCCACCCCCGGGCTGTGAATTATTGATTAGGCCGTGTGATGGCCTGGCGGCCTGTCCAGGGCATCTCCCCACCTGCCGCCCAGTGACTGCTGGGATAGGCTGCAGCATCCCCACGACCCTGAGAGCAGGATAAGCGGTTTGGATAATAGAATGGAGTGGAACTTCAAGCTCCATCCCAGTGCTTTTCTATTCCTTCTCTACCTGAGCTTATGGCTGACTAGTTAGTGTTTTAGGAAAAGAGCATCTTAGCCTTTTTTAGTAGGGATCCTGCCTCTCCTATGGACCATTAGTCCGTATAGGAGGTGTGTGCAAGAATTTACACATAGTGCTGCACGATTAATCTCATTGTAATTGCGATGCCAGCCTGTGCAATTAGAGACTGCGATTTAAATAATAAAACATGCACGTGTGAACGTCAGTTTGTGTGCAATCTGCATATCTACGCCCATAATTAAGCGATGACCAATCAGTGTCTGTTTAGGCAGTGAAGCATGTGCAGTCTAAGGTCGCATACTAACCAGTGTGCTGTGTGCAGACCAGAAAAAAGGCAGCAATGGATACCGATGACAACGAGCGGGCTAAACGCTGATGAACTGGTGGCACGAAAAAAAAAGCGACCTCTGAAAAAGAGCGATATTTTGGATTCAAGCTCAGCGACGTCGAGCAGAAAGCGCTACTCTGTAAAACATGCAAAATGAAAGCCGCTACACGTCGCGGCAACACAAATTTGTATTATTTGTATATGTATAAATTGGTTTATTATATCGCAAATCACGATATTGTCCACAATAATCGCAATATGACGTTTTCCGCCAAATTGTGCAGCACTAATTTTACACATGTAAAATATGCGAAGACACCATAATTCAACGAGGCTTTGGAGATTTACACGCATTTTAAAATCTGGTACAAAATTATGTCATGAAAAGGGCGGTTTTTTTTCTTACCTTTTGATAATTTTCTTTTTGCTTTTAAGTTATTTAAAATAAAACATTTAAACAATGTTTTTTGTGTGCCTTTTCTGATATAGTGTGTGTTTAATTAGTGCTAAAATAATTAAGTTTTTTTTTTTGGTTTGTTGCAATAGACAAATCCAGACTGTCAGCATAACAATGGAGACGGGGGGGCCATCTGTTAAACTAGTGTGGTAAAGACCCAAACACACCATTATCTCAGCTTTCTTTATTCTGGCGGGTCAGACGTCGAAAAACGGCATCACAAACACGACCTTCCCCAGAGTCAAAACAAAAGTTTAAGAGTCTTCAATGAACTTAATTTCAGATACATGGTAACACGTCTCAGAATTTGTTCCATTGATAAATAGTAATAACTATCGTGTGTGTTATCTTCGTTACATGTTTAATACCTGTCTGCGAATGTTCTCGTTCATCCAGGTCGTGGTTATCCAAAGGAGTTGAATCGAGTGCAACTGGACTTGGTATATATCCGTGAAGACGTTTCGCCTCTCATCCAAGAGGCTCAAAATATCTGAGTCTCATCACCAGCCCGTCAGACTATCTTGGTCTAGTCCAGTGTTTCTCAACCCAGTCCTCAAGGACCCCCTATCCTGCATATTTTCTTTGCAACCCTGAATAGGTACCTGTTTGTAGTTATTCAACCAATCAGCAATGAATTTTGTCAGATGTTGCACACCTTGCATAATTAAGTGATGCGAGATGATTGGTCGAGTAAGTACAAGCAGGGCTACCTATGCAGGGTTACAATGAAAGTCTGCAGGATAGGGGTTCCTTGAGGACTGGGTTGAGAAACACTGGTCTAGTCAGAAAGGCACGAACCGAGGAAGCCTCTTGGACGAGAGGCGAAACGTCTTCACGGCTATATACCAAGTCCAGTTGCACTCGATTCAACTCCTTTGGATGTTTAATACCTGTGACGTATAGTAGCTGTGAAGAAAACGTACGGCGTTAGGAGTCATCTGGTCATTATGGATTTGTTTCTTTATGCCCGTGTTGCCGTGTGGCTGCATCTTGGAGGAGGTTGTGTGATGACACGCATTGTGTGCAGGGGCGGATCTACAGGGTGGCAAGGGGGTGGCAGCTGCCACCTCTGGGACACAGTCTTGCCACCCCATTTATAAATCAGATAATATGTTTTTAAAGTATATTTTATGCACATGCATGGTGAGGGTCAATGAGACCTGCACCAAACTCGTCTCAAACAGAAGTCGCCGATTTAGAATCCCCCCTCCCCCTCACAGGCGCGGATCTACAGGGTGGCAAAGGGGTGGCAGCTGCCACCTCTGGGACACAGTCTTGCCACCCCTTTGCCACCCCAGGAAAAAATCTCTAGATCCACCACTGACTGTGTGTCAGGAGACGGACGTGTGCCGTCACGCGACACATCGTATGCAGAGGTCTTGCAGAGGCCCTGAGTCTCATTTCCCATGGCCTGTGTTTCTGAGGAAAGCAGCACTTGTGTTGCTGGCTCTTGTTAGACCTGGTGGTCCCTGTTGCACGCAGGAGTGTGTGTCTATAGGTCGACTGTCTCTAAACACCGAGGGGCTAAACGTGTGACACTCCTTCGTTTCGCTGAACTATAAGACACCGGGCCCCTCTCTCGGGGAGGGACGGCTCCTTTTGACCTCACAGTGTTTCTCCCCAGTATGTTGTGTGCACCATAGTGTAATCCTCACTGTGTGGTGTTTTATTTCATGGGTCCTGACCTGTGCAGGCAATTTCTGCAACACAGCTCGCTAATGTGTGCGCGAGTATGAGCGCTCATCTGACCGTGAAGCCTAAAGGCAGGGGGGGCAGAGTAAGTCTGCGCCAGGCTCCGGCCGCTTCTCCGTTTTTCGTGCTGGGGGCTCCCCATCTTGGGTCATTTGCAATGGAGATGGCTCGCCCCGAACGGCTCCTTTAACACGTGTATATACACTCACCGGCCACTTTATTAGGCACACCTGTCCAACTGCTCGTTAACGCAAATGTCTAATCAGCCAATCACATGGCAGCAACTCAATGCATTTAGGCATGTAGACATGGTCAAGACGATCTGCTGCAGTTCAAACCGAGCATCAGAATGGGGAAGAAAGGTGATTTAAGTGACTTTGAACGTGGCATGGTTGTTGGTGCCAGACGGGCTGGTCTGAGTATTTCAGAAACTGCTGATCTGCTGGGATTTTCACGCACAACCATCTCTAGGGTTTACAGAGAATGGTCCGAAAAAGAGAAAATATCCAGTGAGCGGCAGTTCTGTGGGCGAAAATGCCTTGTTGATGCCAGAGGTCAGAGGAGAATGGCCAGACTGGTTCGAGCTGATAGAAAGGCAACAGTAACTCAAATAACCACTCATTACAACCGAGGTATGCAGAAGAGCATCTCTGAACGCACAACACGTCGAACCTTGAGGCAGATGGGCTACAGCAGCAGAAGACCACACCGGGTGCCACTCCTGTCAGCTAAGAACAGGAAACTGAGGCTACAATTCGCACAGGCTCACCAAAATTGGACAATAGAAGATTGGAAAAACGTTGCCTGGTCTGATGAGTCTCGATTTCTGCTGCGACATTCGGATGGTAGGGTCAGAATTTGGCGTCAACAACATGAAAGCATGGATCCATCCTGCCTTGTATCAACGGTTCAGGCTGGTGGTGTAATGGTGTGGGGGATATCTTCTTGGCACACTTTGGGCCCCTTAGTACCAATTGAGCATCGTGTCAACGCCACAGCCTACCTGAGTATTGTTACTGACCATGTCCACCTCTTCATGACCACAGTGTTCCCATCTTCTGATGGCTACTTCCAGCAGGATAACGCGCCATGTCATAAAGCTCGAATCATCTCAGACTGGTTTCTTGAACATGACAATGAGTTCACTGTACTCAAATGGCCTCCACAGTCACCAGATCTCAATCCAATAGAGCACCTTTGGGATGTGGTGGACCGGGAGATTCGCATCATGGATGTGCAGCCGACAAATCTGCAGCAACTGCGTGATGCTATCATGTCAATATGGACCAGACTCTCTGAGGAATGTTTCCAGTACCTTGTTGAATCTATGCCACGAAGGATTAAGGCAATTCTGAAGGCAAAAGGGGGTCCAACCCGGTACTAGCAAGGTGTACCTAATAAAGTGGCCAGTGAGTGTGTGTGTGTGTGTGTGTGTGTGTGTATATATATATATATACACTACCGTTCAAAAGTTTGGGATCACATTGAAATGTCCATATTTTTGAAGGATAGCACTGTACTGTTCAATGAAGATAACTTTAAACTAGTCTTAACTTTAAAGAAATACACTCTATACATTGCTAATGTGGTAAATGACTATTCTAGCTGCAAATGTCTGGTTTTTGGTGCAATATCTACATAGGTGTATAGAGGCCCATTTCAAGCAACTATCACTCCAGTGTTCTAATGGTACAATGTGTTTGCTCATTGGCTCAGAAGGCTAATTGATGATTAGAAAACCCTTGTGCAGTCATGTTCACACATCTGAAAACAGTTTAGCTCGTTACAGAAGCTACAAAACTGACCTTCCTTTGAGCAGATTGAGTTTCTGGAGCATCACATTTGTGGGGTCAATTAAACGCTCAAAATGGCCAGAAAAAGAGAACTTTCATCTGAAACTCGACAGTCTATTCTTGTTCTTAGAAATGAAGGCTATTCCATGCGAGAAATTGCTAAGAAATTGAAGATTTCCTACACCGGTGTGTACTACTCCCTTCAGAGGACAGCACAAACAGGCTCTAACCAGAGTAGAAAAAGAAGTGGGAGGCCGCGTTGCACAACTGAGCAAGAAGATAAGTACATTAGAGTCTCTAGTTTGAGAAACAGACGCCTCACAGGTCCCCAACTGGCATCTTCATTAAATAGTACCCGCAAAACACCAGTGTCAACATCTACAGTGAAGAGGCGGCTGCGGGATTCTGGGCTTCAGGGCAGAGTGGCAAAGAAAAAGCCATATCTGAGACTGACCAATAAAAGAAAAAGATTAAGATGGGCAAAAGAACACGGACATTGGACAGAGGAAGACTGGAAAAAAGTGTTGTGGACGGATGAATCCAAGTTTGAGGTGTTTGGATCACAAAGAAGAACGTTTGTGAGACGCAGAACAAATGAAAAGATGCTGGAAGAATGCCTGACGCCATCTGTTAAGCATGGTGGAGGTAATGTGATGGTCTGGGGTTGCTTTGGTGCTGGGAAGGTGGGAGATTTGTACAGGGTAAAAGGGATTCTGAATAAGGAAGGCTATCACTCCATTTTGCAACGCCATGCCATACCCAGTGGACAGCGCTTGATTGGAGCCAATTTCATCCTACAACAGGACAATGACCCTAAACACACCTCCAAATTGTGCAAGAACTATTTAGAGCAGAAGCAGGCAGCTGGTATTCTATCGGTAATGGAGTGGCCAGCGCAGTCACCAGATCTGAACCCCATTGAGCTGTTGTGGGAGCAGCTTGACCGTATGGTACGCAAGAAGTGCCCATCCAACCAATCCAACTTGTGGGAGCTGCTTCTGGAAGCGTGGGGTGCAATTTCTCCAGATTACCTCAACAAATTAACAGCTAGAATGCCAAAGGTCTGCAATGCTGTAATTGCTGCAAATGGAGGATTCTTTGACGAAAGCAAAGTTTGATGTAAAAAAAATCTTATTTCAAATACAAATCATTATTTCTAACCTTGTCAATGTCTTGACTCTATTTTCTATTCATTTCACAACATATGGTGGTGAATAAGTGTGACTTTTCATGGAAAACACAAAATTGTTTGGCTGATCCCAAACTTTTGAACGGTAGTGTATATATATATATATATATATATATATATATATATATATATATATCCGCGTGTTGGACCGGTTCGCTTTGAAGGACGCTGCGCGCTCATATTCATCCATTCATCCGTCCATTCACGCTGCTGCTCGTAAGCCCGTGGTGCAGCTGGGCCGTTTCCTACCCATTCTGATGCTGATCTCCTCGTTAGGGCGCTTGCGTAAACCTCCTGTTCTCCCCGACACCTGCGGCGGGGGGGGGGGGGAGCGGAGCCCCTTATAACCACGGCCATTTTCATGGCCACGCCACCCGCGGGCATCCAGAGGTGACAAACTAAACCAAACCGCAGGGGGAGGGGGGTCCGGGATACTTTGAATATCGAACACAGGAAACCCGGGATGGCGACCAGAGTTCTCCTGCTCGGAGGTGTGCAGGTGAAGTCGGTTGATGCGGCGGGCCTGGCAGTGTTGCGTTTGGGAAGAAAACCCCTGCGCGCACATGGCACCATGATGGGAGTGTTACTGTCCTCTGTCGGGGACTTGAAACGCACTTATTACAACTTTTTTGGGGGGGGGCTCAAAGTTAACACTATAGCCTCTGTAAGGTGTAGGTTTTGAATGAAAAGCCCCCCCACCACCACCACCACCCCAGCCTGTGTGCTTGTCTGTTGTGGCTCCCCACGGTGAGGGGCCACTCTGATAGGTCCTGAGGGCGAATGGGACTGGCCTGCAGGGCAGCGTGCGGCTTTAAAGCCATATAAAAAGCTCCGGGCTCCCAGCACCACGGCAAACAACCCGTCCAACCAGGAGCGGAGAAGAACCAAGCCAGCGTACGCGCCGTTACGCACGAACACGGGCGTATTTACGCACAGCCAAGCGTCGCCGCCGCCGGGTTTTTCAACGCTCCCCACACGTGGCCATGACTCTCTCCGGCGGATCTGAGTCTGCACAGCCCGCCGCCTTGCCTCTGGAGGAGGACGAAGTCGACGTAGTCGGAGAAGACGAGCCTGCCCGGCGGGGTCGCCGCGCCCGGCTGTGCACCACGGACCCGGGCTCCTCGGCCGAGTCCGGGGTGGAGTTAGACTGCTTCGAGTTGGACTCGTCCGGCGAGAGCGAGGTCGGCTTCTGCGCAGACGCGGCGCTCCCCGGCAGAGCGCCGGGCGGCTGGGTGAAGCCGCCCTACTCCTACATTGCCCTGATCACCATGGCCATCCTGCAGAGCCCGCCGAAGAAGCTGACGCTGAGCGGCATCTGCGATTTCATCAGCAACAAGTTCCCTTACTACCGAGAGAAGTTCCCCGCTTGGCAGAACTCCATCAGGCACAACCTGTCACTCAACGACTGCTTCGTCAAGATACCGAGGGAGCCCGGAAACCCGGGCAAGGGAAACTACTGGTCCCTCGACCCCGCCTCGGAGGACATGTTCGACAACGGCAGTTTCCTCCGGCGCAGGAAGCGGTTTAAGAGGCACCAGCCGGAGACCGGCAAAGACGGGCTGGTGTTTTACCCGAACTTCAGCTATTGCGCGCCTTACGCGCACCAGTGCTGCGTCCGGGGCCAAGCGAGCAGCCCCCCGATCCACTACATGCCCCTCCGGGAGAGGACTGCGCTTCCTACTTCCCCTTACCGCCCGGCCCGTCCGAGTTCGAACTGTCACGCGAAGGTCGGCGCGCAGCGTTGCCTAGCAACCCCCGCGGAGCCCAAGCCCGTGCGCGGCGCGCAGGCCACGTGTTCGTTTAGCATCGACAGCATCATGAGCAGGCCGCCTCTGTCCCCATCGCACAGCTCGGGTGCTCGGCACGTCCTCCTTCGACCAGTCGCTTGCGGCCATCTGCTGGCGGGCCCTCCTGCCACTTCGCCTGCGAGTCTTCTCCAGTCCCGGAGGACTCCGTTCTGTCCGCCTACGACGATGAGTAACGCTGCCCCCTCACTAACGGAGCGACTCCAACTGTCGTGTTCTCGCTGTTAAAGCGTTTGGCGACGAAACTTTACGCTTTACGGCGCGCGCGCGCACGATAACGCTTTCCATTGGCTGTGCATTCCTACGTTGCATGTTATTTATATGCATTGACGTCCAAAGTGATTCCTGACGTGAGCGTTGTAAATAAGAGGGGCGATAGTCTAATTACAGTGTTTCTCAACCCAGTCCTCAAGGACCCCCTATCCTGCATATTTTCTTTGCAACCCTGAATTAGGTACCTGTTTGTAGTTATTCAACCAATCAGCAATGAATTTTGTCAGACGTTGCACACCTTGCATAATTAAGCGCTGCGAGATGATTGGTCGAGTAAGTACAAGCAGGGCTACCTATGCAGGGTTACATGAGAATCTGCAGGATAGGAGGGTCCTTGAGGACTGGGTTGAGAAACATTGGTCTAATATATATTTTTGTCAAAGTCAAGTTGAACACCACGTCTGCTGAGTGCACGTTGTGATGATTCTACCAGCAAAAATAAATGGCTCGAGACATTCTGACGAAGCTCCTTTTTTTTCTGATATAAGCTGATTTCAATCCAATTGCCTGACACAGCACGCTGTGTTGATTCGTATGCAAATGTTTTGGAGGTGACTCGTCGGTCTCGTGTTTTACTTCGGGTCACGATTTGGTAAACGTCAGCTCATGCATATTCTGTCTTAGGAACATGTAAGTCATCCAATGTGTGGTTGTCTTGCACTTGTCCTATAATATAGGAATATTATAGGACTATGCATCACTTTCTTGTCTTGCTTATTAAGTCGCATTTTCCCAACAAAGGAAACGCAACCCCACCTTCCCAAGAGGCAACCCAATAATCTACACCATAGGTAGGTATTACCGGAAAGTAAAACTCGCCTGACGGCTCTGAAGTCTTCGGGCCTTGTACAGCAAAACTTGATGATTACTGAGAATGACATTGTATTGTAGACTAGAAGAAGCCCGCTACAATGTAGCGGTTTGGTTCTCCACCCGTCTAGATCTCCCTCCTCTTCATCCTGCCAGCTGACCGCCTGCCTCCAAACAACCCCCCCACTCCAACTCCCTCCCCCCAAATGCTCAGAATCATCTGAAACGCAGAGAAAAGTGGTTTTTAGCCATTTTTAGATAAATGCATATTTTGCATATTTATGCATAATCATGCATAATTTTAATTATCTGGGATTTCCCCCTTACTCTCTGAGACAATACCTACCACCTCCAAAAAGAATTAGGATCATAAGTGCTTCAGTTTTCGGGTCCCGCTATCTACACTAATACCACACACACACACACACACTAACACCACACACACACACACACACACACACACACATTACGAAAATATGGGAGTTGATTGTATATTCTTTCTGCCCTCTCACATGGTGTTGGATAATACGGATGCCAGCTGGGGCTTTCACAGGCCCGACTCGATCCCTACAGCAATGGACACGAATATTGAAGGCTGGTTTAGAGGGGAGCTTCATAACAAGTTGAAATGTGTGGTAATGGGCTATACAAATAAAACCGACCACTATTATTTCCATAAACTGTGTAACGTTTGCTGCCTAATGCGCTCTGGGGGGGGGGGGGGGGGGGGGTTTCCGCGTATAAAGCCTGCCGCTGTGAAATGAATTTTCCCAGCTTCCGTTCCCCGGAGATACCGCGAGGTGTCGCTGTTAGCCAAGTTTTGAAGGTACAGGCGAAGCGCTGGCTAGCGCGTGCCCTTCACTCCGCGCGCTGAAACGCAGCGTCCGTCCTTTGGTTTTGTTTGTTTTTAATGAATCCACTCATCCATTTTAGCTCATTTAAAATCATTACCATCTTCATTAACAAAGTTTGCTGTTTTTTTGGGGGGGGGGAGAGATGGAGGAATTCAAACCTAGGCAAAGCGTTTGCGTTCAGATATCGTTTGGCGTGCCATGGCCCACGCTGATGGGACGTTAAATTATAGTCTCTCACCCCCTCCCCCTCCCTCCCCCCCTCAAAACAGGTGCGTAAAACTAACTGTTGACGGCACGGCTGTATAAGCAGGGGTCGATTTGAGGGGGGAGGGGGGTGGTGGTGGTGGTGGTGCAGGGCGATGACCCCCCCACCCCCCCCCACCCCACACACACCCACACTCCGTTAAACAAATTCATAAAAAAACACTACCATCCCCCCCTTTCCGTCCCCTTTGGGCGAATGGTGCCGCGTGGCGTCGTACCTGCAATCAAGGAAGGTTATAACCCTGTTATAAATCTCTCCAGTTTGACATGTAGCGCGCGCGTGTATGCCGTGCATATGCTTACTAGAAAAAAACAAATTTTTTTTTTACTCTTTTCTCTCCTAGCTGTCAAATGAGTTTTAAACGGTCACTCTTCCACGGCTAAGAACACGCTTGCCCCCCCCCCCCCCCCCCGTGGCTCCGAGTTAAAAAGGGGATCGTGACCGCGTCCCCGCCGCCCTCCCCTTTGGCCGTGTTTTACAAATGGGCCACTGTGTATAACGGGCGACTGTGACAAGACACAAGGAGTGTCCGGTTGCGGGCGACGAGCGCCCGACACAATTCCCGCCGCGCGCTCCGGGGGGCGGGGTTATTTTTAGCGCTTGGCACAGCTGACTTGTCCGGTACTCTAAGGCCCAGTGGTTCTGAACCTTTTTGGGGTCCTGGACCCCCTGCGTATTTTTGATCTACCCTGAGGACCCCTCCACCTGATCTTGGGGGAGGGGGGTTGCAATTTGATAGAAACAGTAGAGACTGCATTTTAAATTGCATTACAGCATTTATTCACTCTTTGGGGCAAAAATAAGAGCTTTCAGTTGTAACTTAGATATAGTTAACAAAACAATTCTTATGCAGTAACTTTCAGATATATGTAACAACACAGAATATGTATTCAGTAACTTTCAGATATATGTAACAAAACAGAATATGTATTCAGTAACTTTCAGATATATGTAACAAAACAGAATATGTATTCAGTAACTTTCAGATATATGTAACAAAACAGAATATGTATGCAGTAACTTTCAGATATATGTAACAAAACAGAATATGTATTCAGTAACTTTCAGATATATGTAACAAAACAGAATATGTATTCAGTAACTTTCAGATATATGTAACAAAACAGAATTTTTATGCAGTAACTTTTAACGATGCAAACGGGAGCGAGATCTCTTATTAAAATACAATAAATTACACTTGTGAAACAGATGTAATTAGAGAAAAAAGTCCTGTTACCCTTTATAGTTTAGGTACATAAAGGTCTCAGTCACATTTGAGTAAAATAATTCCTATTTCTATAAATGTCATAGGATCTTTTTTTTTAAAAGATATTTTATTTTCACGGACCCCTTGCAATTACACCACGGACCACTAGGGGTCCGCGGACCCCCGGTTGAGAAACACTGCTCTAGTAGACCTCCCTGAGATCTTCTCTCCCCCCCCCCCCCCCCACCAGCAGGCGGTTGTCCTTGCGGAGCGTCGGGCTTATTAGGGGGAAGAGGGGAGGCGACATGCGGCAGAGCGGAGTTTGCTCACTTGCTGGCGCGCGACTCAGCTTTTCTTGCGGCGGCTGAACTCACGCAAGTAACCACCGGCGTCGCGGGGCTAAAATTCACTCCAGTGGACCAGTAAACCCCTACCCACCACCACCCAAAAACAGGTCTCTTATCATATCCGGCTCGTTGCACCGTGGGGTTGTGTATTGGAACGCTGTCACTTGGGCAGAGGCTGCTGAGTTGAGCCGCGCTTCCGGAGAGTGAGGCGCATCGTCTGAGGCGCATCCTAGGCGGACGGACGAGGTCCAGTTTGGGCCCGCGCGCCAGCTCCCCCGCTCGGTTCAGGCCAGATAAGCCTACGTTCGGCTCGCGGGACTTGAGGGACCCTCGCTTACAGACTCGCCGAGATCAGTTGTCACCGGAGTCTCGTTCGGGTTCGGCGCAGGATGGAGACCAGCCCCATCCCGGTGGTGACGGTCCAGACGACCCCCTTCGATGACCAGCGGCCCGGCACCAATGGACTGCGGAGGAAGACCTCGGTGTTTGAGGGGAAGAAGAACTACCTGCACAACTACATCCAGAGTGTGTTGTCGTCCATCGACCTGCGGGACCGGCAGGGCTGCACCATGGTGGTGGGCAGCGACGGACGGTATTTCAGCCGAGCCGCCACCGAAATCATAGTCCAGATGGCAGCTGCCAACGGGGTAAGGCAAGGGGGGGCGGGGGGAGGCGGCATGTTCCACTAATTGTTGTTAATATACCGGTATAGCCCGCAAAGTTGCAATCTACAGATAGGTGAGAACGCACGGCTGTGTGGTCAACCTATTAAAATGGCTCTTATACAAGATGGCCTTTGACCTAGAAATACTGTAGTGGAAGGACCACCCGATAATGTCTGGAAAGCTTCATATGGTAGTGACTTGTGAGCTTTTTTTGGTCCCTGACTGCTGCTTGGTTTCCACTGAACGCACTTCAAACGCATTGGACCTTTATTTCTGGGTACGAGTCCAATTAACCCCCCCCCCCACACACACACACACATCTATGTGATGATGATGATGATGATGAGGCGGTCATGCATTATCCCTCCTCGTTTTGTTTTGACTCGTATCATTTCAACTTGACCACCCACCTAAGCTACTTCGCCCGAATGTGAAACTTCATTCAAGACTGGATGAGAGGAATACGCATTAAGCAGCCGAGAACTGGTCGCCGATCAAAGCCTATCACGGCTCTTAGAGGCCACACAAGAGAGAGGCAGCAGAGGGAATGAGAGAAGGGGGGGGGAGGGCTGCTCTCAGATCTTTCTGATGAGTTTGGACGAGCTCCAAAGGAAAATCTGAAGAGAATATAATTTGTTTTTCAGATCAGTCCTTCTTTTTTCTTTCTGCTGGCCCAGCCAAATGTGCTCTTGCTGTCTGCCTTATCGGCACTTCCATCCATCCTGCTCCACTTTCCTGCCCACGCATGCCACCCCCCCCGCCTCCTCCAGGCCAGACTAGCGGCTTCGGGGATCCCCTGTCATGTGGCATCAAAACAATACGTAGCATGAGTATCAGCGCTCACACATAAGCTGTTTGACATATCTTGTCCTTTTGAAGTTGGTACAGGAATAACATCCAGTGTCTTCCAGCTATATTCGATATGTTACTTCGTTACAAAGTGTCTTCCAGCTATATTCGATATGTTACTTCGTTACAAAGTGTCTTCCAGCTATATTCGATATTTTACTTCGTTACAAAGTAACCGATTGGAAATGTATAGTTGTTACTCCGTCGGTCTCTCTTTTTTCCCGTTCTCGTTCTCGTTCTCATTCTCTCTCTCTCTCCCCTCTCTCCTCCCCTCTCTCTCTCCTCCCCTCTCTCTCTCTCCCCCCCTCTCCCCCCCCTCTCTCCGAACAAGCTGAATGATAGGGATACGGTGAGGTCAAGAGACTGAATTTCTCTCCAGTGAGGACACTTTTTATTTAGAATCGCTGAAACGTAAGGGGCTGAATTATAAGACGCCAATGCCATTACCGCTTTATAAGTAGCAAAACACACAGCTCTAAATCAAGAGGACTCCCATGGTCCATTAGTATTAAGATAACACACTAAGATAAGAGCTCCGTGGTCTTGCTTTTTTTTTTTTTAAAAAGGCCGCCCATTAGTCACCCGCGGAATGATGACGCGCTCAAAACATTTTTCAACTCAAGGCCTTGGCAGACTTGTCCAGTTTAGGTCCCAAAGAACACCTAACGTCATCGCTGAGACTATTTTTAAACTTCACTTTCACGTAGACGCTTCGCCCGACACGTTGCCAGCGGGCCGTTAGAAAATGCCCAGCACAACTACACTGTAGAGTAGACAGCAAAACTTTCCCCTCAAAAGAAATGCTTAGCTCCGTGGACGTAAACAGCACATACATACATACATACATACACTCACTGGCCACTTTATTAGGTACACCTTGCTAGTACCGGGTTGGACCCCCTTTTGCCTTCAGAACTGCCTTAATCCTTCGTGGCATAGATTCAACAAGGTACTGGAAACATTCCTCAGAGAGTTTTGTCCATATTGACATGATAGCATCACGCAGTTGCTGCAGATTTGTCGGCTGCACATCCATGATGCGAATCTCCCGGTCCACCACATCCTAAAGGTGCTCTATTGGATTGAGATCTGGTGACTGTGGAGGCCATTTGAGTACAGTGAACTCATTGTCATGTTCAAGAAACCAGTCTGAGATGATTCGAGCTTTATGACATGGCGCGTTATCCTGCTGGAAGTAGCCATCAGAAGATGGGAACACTGTGGTCATGAAGAGGTGGACATGGTCAGTAACAATACTCAGGTAGGCTGTGGCGTTGACACGATGCTCAATTGGTACTAAGGGGCCCAAAGTGTGCCAAGAAGATATCCCCCACACCATTACACCACCAGCCTGAACCGTTGATACAAGGCAGGATGGATCCATGCTTTCATGTTGTTGACGCCAAATTCTGACCCTACCATCCGAATGTCGCAGCAGAAATCGAGACTCATCAGACCAGGCAACGTTTTTCCAATCTTCTATTGTCCAATTTTGGTGAGCCTGTGCGAATTGTAGCCTCAGTTTCCTGTTCTTAGCTGACAGGAGTGGCACCCGGTGTGGTCTTCTGCTGCTGTAGCCCATCTGCCTCAAGGTTCGACGTGTTGTGCGTTCAGAGATGCTCTTCTGCATACCTCGGTTGTAATGAGTGGTTATTTGAGTTACTGTTGCCTTTCTATCAGCTCGAACCAGTCTGGCCATTCTCCTCTGACCTCTGGCATCAACAAGGCATTTTCGCCCACAGAACTGCCGCTCACTGGATATTTTCTCTTTTTCGGACCATTCTCTGTAAACCCTAGAGATGGTTGTGCGTGAAAATCCCAGCAGATCAGCAGTTTCTGAAATACTCAGACCAGCCCGTCTGGCACCAACAACCATGCCACGTTCAAAGTCACTTAAATCACCTTTCTTCCCCATTCTGATGCTCGGTTTGAACTGCAGCAGATCGTCTTGACCATGTCTACATGCCTAAATGCATTGAGTTGCTGCCATGTGATTGGCTGATTAGACATTTGCGTTAACGAGCAGTTGGACAGGTGTGCCTAATAAAGTGGCCGGTGAGTGTACGTGGAGTATAAAAAAAAAGTTTTATCTCCATTTACTTAGAATCTCGACAGTTAGGCTATAATCTCTGCTGGACGCTCAAGAGACGAGTGTGTCTCAACGTTGGACTTACATGAACTGAAGTACTCAAATAACTCATTGTCATAAGGAATTGCAAGAACTCGTGCTTGTCAAGCGTGGATCTGGTTTATTTTCTTTGGTTAATACGTTCGGAGACGTCCCTATCAACGGCGTCTCACCATCAGGAGCTGGTTGGGCCTCATACCACCAGATGTCGCCAGTATACGACATGATCATCCAGCCATCCGTCCATTATCCAAGCCGCTTATCTTGCTCTCAGGGTCGCGAGGATGCTGGAGCCTCTCCCAGCAGTCATTGGGCGGCAGAGGGGGCGACACCAATAATTCATCAATAATTCAGTTGCCCTGGTCACACAAACACTGAGAACCACATAACATAACCATAACCACGACAATTAAAGCATGAACACAATATCACTAAAATAACGATTTCAACTTGGAACATTAACAGTCCCATGAGCCCTTGCGCTCCCCCAGTGCAGAAATGTCGATAGTTAGAGTGACCGCCTCCACCGGTTGCTACATAGCCCCCATCTGAGGGGTTAGTTGTCCTCGGCGACCCCATCACCCAACACATAGTACCTGAAATGACTAGGGTGCTGTCGACAGGCCGCCTGGGGCTGACAGGAAGCGCAACTGGAGGAGAGGCACACTGATCGGCTCATTGGGTGCTACTGTCGCCCCCCTCCCCAACAACAGGTGGAGTAGGATAGCGGTATGGGGAGAGTCTGTCCTTGTGCATCATGATTAAGTGCCCCCCGGCCGGGCAGGCATGCCTGATACATCACCTCAGACAGCTGGCCCATGACCTCATCAGGCCCCTGACAGTGGCTTTGAAGCTTGCAAATGGGACAACACACTCATACCTTGTCCCCTTGCACGAATGCCTGCCTAAGGCATGGTGTGTCATAGTTCCTCTTCTGCCGTACACCGGAGTCGTCTTGGGCCCGGCGGGTGTAGTCATGGACCACCTGCAGGCAATCCCTCAGTCTTCGGAAGTAGTCCCATTTCTTCCCCCCGGCAATCTCAGGCTCGGGCAGGGTATTGAACACCAAGTCCAGCGGTATCTGGAGCTCCCGCCCAAACATGAGGGTAGCAGGTGTACATTGGCTGGACTCCTGGACAGCAATCCTGTAGGACCACTGGACCAGGGGCAGGTGGCAGTCCTAATCCCGCTTGTGTTGGCTGGTGAAGATGGCAAGCTGGGTGGCTAGGGTGCGGTTGAACCGCTCCACCAGCCCATTGGTTTGAGGATGGAGCAGTATCATCCTCGTCTTGTTCCCCCCCAGCTGCCAGCAGACCTCACTGAAGACTGGGACTTGAAATTCCACTCCTGGTCACTGTGGAGCTTGGCGGGAACTCCCAAGTGGGTGAAGCTCTCATCCACCAGCCTCTCTGCTGTTATGGTGGCGCTCTGATCCGGCACCACATATGCCTCTGGCCACTTTGTGAAGTAGTCCATAACCACAAGGAGATAGCGGTTGCTGGAGTCAGTGAAAGGAAAGGCCCAAGTATGTCCACCTCTACTCGCTCCATTGGGGCCCCCACCAAGTACTGGTGCAGTGGGGTGTGGGAGCACTGGGGTGGTCCCTTCCGGGCAGTGCAGTAGTCGCAGCAGTGCAGGTGTAGCTCCACATCTCATCAACAGCCAGGCCAGTAGAACCACCCCCTGAGGCGGTGGAGGGTCTTGGTGTTCCCGTAGTACCCCACCCCCAATGAGCCATGGGCCATCTCGAGACCCTGGGCCAGAGCACATTGGACACCAACAGCTGCAGGCAGTCGTTTCCTCCTCTGATCGCTTACCACCTCTGGTACACCAACCCATTCTGGAGCTTGAAGTTTCCCAGTGAGAGTGGTGGGCCTTTACCTCAGGCCCCAGCACTGGGGAATGCCTGCTGCCTGCCGCTACTGACCGCCCCCTAGCGACCGGGAGAGATGCATAGAACACCAGCCAAGCTGTGCAAGTACAACGGGATGACACGGCTAGAGCTGTACCTCTTGCAAGTCCAATTAGCAGCATGGCACAGTGGATGGAGCAATGAAGAAGCTGCCATCCACCTGGCTCTGGCAGTGGAGAGAAAGGCTTTGAAGGTGCTCCTCAATCTAGCCCCAGCGGAGCAGTGGGACCTCCAGGCCCTGTCCATAGTGCTGGAGAGGGGATTCGGGCAACGAACCTTCATTGAGCAGAGCAGGGAGCAGCTAGCCAGCCGCCAGCACCAAGAGGGAGAGAGTCTGGGCACCTTTGCCGCAGATGTGCAGCTGCACGCGTGACATGGTTATCCTCAGTTTAATGCAGCTGCACAAGAGGAGCTGGCCCTCCACGCTTTCCTGCAGGGGCTCATGCCAGTGCAGTTGCACCAGCATATCCACCTTGCCATGCCCCAATCCCTTAGCGAGGCTTTCTGTGAAGCTGAACAGGCTGAGGTGATACTCTCGACACAACTTACCCAGCAGAAGACCCCCATTCACCAACCGCACGTCAGTTTGGCTGACTATGATGAAGAGCAGGGGGTAGAAGAGGTCTACCGAGTTCAAGTTCCACTACAGCAGTCTCGGTGATGGCCTCCAACATCCAGGCGAAGTCCACCCTAGCTGACTGACCACTGTTACTGGTGTGATGAGCTTGATCTCATAGCCCGCGACTGCCCAGCACTAGCACCAAAAGCCAGAGTCACCCATTCGGCGGGGAAATGATGGCAGTGCAGCCTAGTGAGGGGACTGCCACTCCAGTCTCCAGCCCACCTTCAAGGCTGATGCAAGCCGGTTGGCCGCCTAGGTCACACCAAAGGACTGTATCTGGACTACCAACTCGACAATCGCCCCTGCCTGGCCCTGGTAGACATGGGGTCTACCATTTCCCTGGTGCAGCCTGGCATCCTCCCAGGCACCGCCGGCCCACTCTTGGTGGCATGATCACGAACCAACCGCCAGCTGATGACAGTGACAGGAGAAAAGGCTGGCATGAGAGGGAAGATGTCACTGTGAGTCCAGGCTGGAGACAGCTGGTGCACGAGTTCTGGCTCGCCAACATCCAAGACCTGTGCATCATTGGCCTGGACCTGCTGACCTGCTGAGGAGCCCGTGTTAATGTGCCAGGGGCAACCATCACCCTCGGCACGAAGACCTTGCAAAAGAAAAGGTTAGCCAGGGTTTCCCCTACCATTATAAAGCTTAGGTGCAGCACCCAAAGGCATCACCTAAGCCAAATGAATGTAAAATCAATCAGTGTGGATAGCATCAAAACTAACTAAACGACTTTCCCACCAGATCTAATGGTTGTAGTTGGTCCCCAATGGACTTCTTTAACAAGTTTTGTTTTTAAAGGGACAGTTCACCTCAAAATCAAAAGTTTTTTTTTTCCTCTTACCTGTGCTATTTATCCATCTCTATTGTTTTGGTGTGAGTTTGTGAGTTAACGACTGTTAGAGATATCAGCCATTGAGATGTCTGCCTTCTCACGAATAAAATGGAACTGGATGACCCTCAGCTTGTGCTGCACAAAGTGGCAAAACAATTTTTTTTAATGTCTTTCCAGAAATCATGACCAAGTTGCTCAAGATAATCCACAGACCTTGTTATGAGCAGGTTCATGTAGGGACTATTTTCTTAGACCGAACTACACGAAACTACACACGTCAAGTTCTGTGGATTATCTTGAGTAACTGGGTCATGATTTCTGGAAAGAGACATTGCTATTGAGTTTTACAAAAACATTTTTTGCACTTTGAGCAACAGAAGCCAAGTGCCATCAAGTTCCATTGTATTTGAGAGGAGGCATACATATGGGTGATATCTCCAAAACTCGGCAACTCACACCAAAATGATCCAGATGGATAAATAGCTCTACAGCTAAGAGGAAAAAAGCGGGTATTTTTTTATTTTGGGGTGAACTGTCCCTTTAAGCTTTTTGGATGTTGTTTATCTGCTCTAGCTTTTCCAACTATTTGTACACATATTAAATAATGGTCCAAACTGATGTAAAATTGCATTGTTTTTAATTGAAAAACATAAAATTTTCTTGGGGGAGAACCCCCAAATCCCCCGCCAAACATGTACACCTAAGTCTTACACCAACCTAGGGAAAACGCTGAAATTTTAAGCAATTTCAATGCTCATGAATATGGGGTGGCATCACATGTTCGTGGATATACAGCACAGACAACAGTACCACCGCTGAAATTTTTTTAGGGGGAACGTTGACCCCAAAACTTCAGCAGATGCCTTAAGTTATTTTTCTCTAAATTGTTTGTATGTCTGTAAAGTGTCTTTGTGACAAACACTTTGCTAAAGTGCTATAGAAATAAAATGTAATTGGACTGAAAAGAATGATAGCATTTTGCCTGGCACTGTCTTTATATCATTGCCTCTGGAAATTTCATTAACAGAAATTTTTATTATTGTAATCCAGACATTCTGTGGTATTCATTCATGGAGATATGAGATATGAAATCACATACTTGGTTTTGGGTGATTCATTGAAGTATATCAAATTTACAATGACTAGAATTTGCAAAATCTACTTTAAAATTTTTACTTTACATGATGTATACAATATCAACCCATAATGATCTGAGTTCAAAGAGTTTATGTCTGATCTTTGAATATTGTGTTTTCACTTTTTTGGTTTCAAAAATGTTTCCTCAAAGTTTGAATGCTTTATGTAGCTTTTGTTGTCAATAACAAGTAATTAAATGAAGGATAATTTTGCCATGTTGAAAACGGTGTGATCGCCATACAGGTAGATGCCTTTTACAGTCAGATTGATAGATGGCAGTGTTAAGCTCAAGATGCAAAATCTTATTACTACTTTAAACTTGTTTACAATAAACTATATCTGCAATAATGTGTAACATTTCACGTACTCCAAAATGGCTGAGAGGGTTATTGCATTGTGACATCATCCACAATAGCTCGCTGGAAAAAAGAAAAACGATGGAGGTGCATTCCCCGTGCCAATCCCGGACAATATGACCCCCTGTGGTCATATGTCCTCCCACCGACCCCGTATTGGCACGCCCACCGGAAGCGCTATTCCTCTTTCCATCTCCAACTAAATGAGATCGGTCGATGGCTGTTTCTCTCTCGCTGGGACTAAGAGGAAAACTGCAAATACGCAAGTAATCTAGTGATATACTGGTATATTAGATACTAACTTATAGTTAGCTTAGCTTTTATCGCCAAGATGTTTGTTAATCCGGTCGATGTGGCCGGATTCTACGCTTGGTGCAGGTGTGTTAAACCGGCGACGCTCCAATGGGACCCCCATCCGGACTGTGTCTCCCATATCCCGCATGTTCACTACACGGGCTACTTGAGGGATGTAGACCGTAATGAGATCGACTGCAATTTCTGTAAAACCATCAGAGGATCGGGGCGCCAAAGGTGGGCTGCCCTGTACCGTCAAAGATGGGGACTTGCAGATCCCTTCGCACCTGCTAACGAGGCGGCTAGCATGGTGCTACCTAGCTATAGCCATGGGGCGGAGGCTAGCAACATCCCTCCGATGCTTCCTAGCTACAGTCACGGGACGGCGGCTAGCATTAGCATCCCTCCGGAGCCAGAGGCTATCCCACCATCCGGGATAGTTAGAGAGGACTGGATCAATGAGATCCTATCTCTCCCTGGTGAATCCGTGGCATGTTATTCGGCGGGTGCGGAACCCGAGGATTCACTGCCTGAGGAAGTAGACGATCAGGGCGTGGAAGACGACCAGCCAAGTTCGTCTCAACCAAACAAAGATGGCGACGCCATGCAACGTGGGTCCGAAACATTCCTCGCCAGTTTCCGCGATCTGTTCGCGCGAGCGGTCAAGTCTGCCGACATCGTTACCGAGCCGGGCAATCCTCAAGATCCGGTGGTAGCCGATTTTCCACGAATGGCAGAGAGGGTCAGGGACTCCACTCTACCACCTTATCCTCACATCGAACGAGCGTTTAAGCGGGCGGAGGCGGATCCGCTACTTAAATCGTCCTCAAAGTTCAGTCAGAAGGGGGTTGACGTCTTAGCAGTCGAGGTTAGGAACCTCAACTACAAAGACTGGAAAATTCCGCAACCAGAGAGGGACATTTTATCGTTCAACCCTAACACCAAGGTGGGGTCTCGCGATACTCCCAAACACCCTTCGCAGTGGGGCCAACAGGTGGATCGTTACGCGTGTGATGCATGGCACGCCAGTACACGCGCAGCTGGACTCGTCTCAACGGCTGGGATGATAACGGCGTACATGCGCAAGCTCTGCAGCCTATCAAACGTCGAGCAAAGCAAAGCCGCCATCGCTACAGCAGGTATCGACGGGGCCGAGTTCGGTGACGTAGTGGCCAGCGAAGCAGGTTGTGAGTACATCTTGGAAATGGAACGCATAGCTGACTCCCTGGGATCGCTGCTGTATTCCATCGCTCTAGAGTGCGGTTCTAGCGCAGCTGCCTCCACCCTTTCGCGCAGACGTCTCTGGCTAGAGACAGCCGGGGTAAAAAAGGAATTCTGCAAGGAGTGGATGGCCCACTCCTGCGCAGGGAACCAGGGCCTGTTTGGAACGACCCCGGACATTATCAGCAAATACAAGGCCGAGCGCGAAACCTTGCACAAGGAGCTTCTCCCGATGATGAAGAACCCGCCTACCCCTAAGCCCGCGGTGGGCACAGGGCAGGGGGACAAGCCTGCGCGCAAGCAGAAATAGAGAGAGACTTATCCAAAAAGAGGTGGTAAAGTGGGGCGCGGGCGTGGACAGGGCTCACGTCCAAACTCCCAGTCTTCCACAGATCCAGCGGCCAAGCCGGACAGCACAGACACTTCCAAGAAGGGAGCTGCCAAGTGACGTGTTTCGGCAGGATGTTACGACCCATACCAACAGACTGATTCCAGAGCCGTCTCCGGCGATATAGACGCTTGTTCAGGGGACACAGCGTACGCAGGGCTAAACACTGCGCCTTTTATTTTGGTTTCTGATGCACAGTCTACTTGTTCTATTCCAAAGGTTGTGAATGTGAATAAAAGTTTTTATGTTGGTGATGATGGTGATTGCGTTTTAAAAGGTTTGAAACGCAAGTCTGATTGTCTGTCTGAATCTTTAGGTAAAGATGATTATAACAATGTAATAACATCCCTGCTGGAAATATTGGATAATAATGACATGAGCGCAAATGAGCCCCTGGGAGGGGACTATGATGCGACAATGTTTAGTCTCTCTGATGGGTCAAATGGTAATTTGGAAAGGTTCAAAACGCCAATTCCCCCATCTGGGTCTCCTTTACAAGGACGAAGCCCCCCCATGGATGCAGGGCATGGCGGGCGGGGCTTCCCCAGACCCTTTACGCGCAACTTACGCGCGCTACCGGAACAGCAAGGTACAGGAGGCAACGAGACCTCTGTCACGCATGTTACACAGGTGGAAGGAATTGGTCCCGTCGGCTTCTGTTTTGGATCAGATAGCCCACGGACACCAAATCCTTTTCGAGAACGGTATTGTATCCCCGTACTTGGGAATAGTGCATACGGAACCGGGGTCGGTGGCCGAAGCACAAATCCTAGACAACAAACTCACAGAGTTACTCTCGAAAGGGGCAATCACGGTGGTTCCTCCCCTAGAAAGAGAAGACGGGTTTTACAGCCGTTACTTTCTGGTCCCGAAGAAGGATGGGGGCATGCGCCCAATCCTAGATTTGAAACCCTTCAACAAGTATGTAGAGAAGGTCAGTTTCAAAATGCTACGCACACCGGTTCTGCTGTCAATGGTAACACAGTCCGATTGGCTAACTTCGGTCGACCTAAAAGATGCTTTCTATCATTGTCCGATTGCGGAAAGACACAGAAAGTATCTTCGGTTCTGTTACCGGGGTCAGTGTTACCAGTACACATGGCTCCCGATATCGCCTCTCTCCTCTGACATTCACAAGGTGTGTGAAAGCAGCGCTCGGAGTGTTGATGCGCAAAGGTATGCGCTTGGCATGGTTCCTAGACGACCTGTTGGTGTTGGCCCGGTCGCCGGAACAAGCAATACTCCATACTCAGGAGTTGATGGAATTCATGGAGTACATGGGTTTCACTATCAACATAAAGAAGAGCGCGCCATGGCCTTCGTGCCAGGCAACGTATCTGGGTCTGAGTTTGGATACGGTATCCATGCGCGCAACCCTTACGCAAGAGAGATGGCATTCCACCAGGACCACGTTAGCACATTTCGTCCCGGGGACATATGTCACTTATCGGATGATCAGGAGGCTGCTGGGCCTTCTGGCATCGGCTCACCAAGTTGTTCCTTTAGGTCTGTTGTTCATGAGGAGACTGCAATTGTGGTTCGCAGTTCACTTCTTGAAATACGGCAACGAACGCCGGTACAACAACCATCTTATCCTGGTCCCGCGCGTGGTAGTGCAGGACCTAGACCACTGGAACAGAGCCTGCGTGGACATGTCTGGGGTCCCTATGGGCCCCAGGGGACCCGAGGTAACGATTTATACGGATGCGTCCCTCTCGGGTTGGGGGCCCATCCTTGGCTACAAAACAGCGCGAGGAGTGTGGCCGTCTGGGGAGAAGGTCCACATCAACGCGCGCGAGACGGAGACGATTTGGCTGGCTATCCAGCATTTCGCTCAGGATCTCGTAGGCCGTCACATACTGATAATGACAGACAGCATGACGGCCAAGGCCTACATCAACCGCCAAGGCGGTATGAAGTCCAAGCGTTGCAGAGAGTTGGCCATGCAAATTTGGATTTGGGTCAACAGCAACGCGCTATCAATCAGGGCGCTTCATGTTCCTGGGAAGGACAACGAAGCAGCGGACATCCTCTCGAGAGGCGGCCCGCATGCGGACAATTGGAGCCTCAACCCAGCCATAGTGGCTATGATCTGGGAGAGGTTCGGGGTAGCTCAAGTGGATCTGTTCGCATCGAAACTCAATTACAAGTGCCCTCGTTGGTACTCGATGCTCCCGTCCGACCTAGCGCCGTTGGGGGTCAACGCGCTTGGACTAGATCCATGGCCCGAGGAGATGCTTTACGCATTCCCCCCGCGCAGGTGCCTCCTAGACCTGGTGGTCAAGTTCGAGCGCACAGGGGGTCGGTTAGTTCTCGTGGCCCCGTACGAACCGAGCACCCCGTGGTTTCCGCGAATAGTGCCCTGGATAGTAGGCGAGCGGTTCGACGTCCCGGAGTGGGCGGACGCGCTCACGCAAGCAGGAGGGCTGCTACGGGAGGGCCCCTGGATAGGAGGCTCCCGATTAGCGGCGTGGATGCTTACAAAGCCAGGCTCTTAGCTATGGGACTTAGTGCGCAAGTGATTCGTGTCATCTTAGCGGCGCGTAAAGACTCCACGTATTCCAGGTACCAGGGGTACTGGAATCGATTTGACCAATTTTGCGCTGAACGCGACATGGACCCTTTGTCAGTAGGGATTGGCCCTATACTGACTTTTGTGGAGGTCTGTAGGAGTGATAGACTATGGTCTTTCTCCTCGGTCAAAGTTGCAGTTGCCCACTGGGGACTGGGGTTCGCGCCCCGGTCTCGTCAGATCCGACTATGGCCGGACTCGGTGAAGCAGCAATCATTGGCAACGCTGTCTTCGGGAGGGGGCGGAGTCGGCTTGTGTTCGTCATGTGAATGCGTCTCTGTGTGTGTCGGAAAAACAGTGGTTCGGCTTGGATTCGCCTTGTCACGAAAGTGGGGAGGCGCTTTCCTTCGAGACTGCCGGCCGGAGAGATGCAGTTGGCGAACGCATGCAATACGAGGGTGGGTGTTTGAATTAAAATAGGGATCAATTGGCCACTAAATTGGGAGAAAAAAGGGAAAAATCAGAAAAAAAATTAAAAAAAAAAAAAAAAAGTCTGTGTATCGGCTCTCACGTTCTTCCGGGGGGAAGATCGAGGGTAGCACGGTTTTCACGCACCCGCTCATGACGCAGTACCTGTTGGGTGCTAAGAAGCTCTCAGCTAAGGAGCTTACGAGAGCTGAAACTTGGGATGCTTCCCTTGTTCTGCGCGCACTAGAGAAAGATCCCTTTGAACCCATGTCTACGGCAGACATGCGTTATGTCTCGGCTAAGCTGGCTGTGCTCTAGGCACTTACCACCGCAGCGAGGGGTTGTGAGCTCACTGCACTCACCATCAAGGGGATGGTGTTTTCTGGTGATCTCATGGTCACGCTCTTTACAGACCCCAGCTTCGTGCCCAAAACTGTGTCTGTCCTGACGAGTAGGGCCCCGGTGGTGATACACGCGTTTCATCCGTCACTGGTGACAAGGGATGAGAAACGCTTGCACCTCTCGTGTCCTGTACGGGCTTTACGCCTTTACATGCGGCGCACAGCAGATATTCGTAGGTCTGACAGGCTGCTGTTGACCTACAGAGTGAGCAAACCAGGTTATGCCCTTTCCACCCAGAGGCTAGCACACTGGCTGGTGGATGGTATTACGGAGGCGTATACCAAAGCGGGTAAAACAGCTCCTAAGCTGAAGGCGCATTCTACCCGAGGGACTGCTACGTCGATAGCTGTGTTGCCAGGTATCGACTGGGAGGTCATCCGCCAGGCGGCGGTTTGGAGTGGTGAGACCACTTTCTTACGGCATTATTACCGGCACGTTAAAGTGCGGTCGGTTGCCGACGCTGTTCTGGAGCAGGCCTCTTAGGATGCTCTCATCAGAACGCGTACCCCTTCCCACCAGGGGTTTGAAGGGTTCATTGGACGGCTAGGGAACGGAGGCACGAATCCTGTCGTTGTTCAACCCTAGTTATATGAACAACGACAAAATGGCTGAGAATAGAGCCGTTCTCCTCCTACCCGGGCCACAGGTGTGGTGCTCATTTAGTTGGAGATGGTTCGACTTACAAAGAGGAATAGCGCTTCCGGTGGGCGTGCCAATACGGGGTCGGTGGGAGGACATATGACCACAGGGGGTCATATTGTCCGGGATTGGCACGGGGAATGTACCTCCATCGTTTTTCTTTTTTCCAGCGAGCTATTGTGGATGATGTCACAATGCAATAACCCTCTCAGCCATTTTGTCGTTGTTCATATAACTAGGGTTCGCTTCGCGAACCCAAAGTTGACTTACACTAACAGTATGCAGTCTTTTTTAATTCCATTAATCTTTTAAATTTAAAACGAATTACAAATTTAAAACGGATTTTTGGTTAGTTAAATGGCCACATTTTACACCATTCAGGTACATGCTGATTGATGCCACCTAAAATTGGAATGGGTAGGTTGCCTTTTTTTCAGGTTAGAGCAACCGCCCCTCAACATGTCTGCGCACGTCCCTTCTCACATCCAAAGAACCAGCAATAAAACGGCTGATATCCAGTGGCGTCCATCTTATGTTGATTGTCACAATTTTTTGCTGCTGTACAGATTGGACGTCTGGTGATTGGTCACAATGGCCTCCTCTCCACCCCTGCTGTTTCCTGCATCATCAGGAAGATCAAGGCCATCGGAGGAATCATCCTCACAGCCAGTCACAACCCCGGAGGCCCTGGTGGAGACTTTGGGGTTAAGTTTAATGTGACAAATGGAGGTAAGGAGTGAGGAAGGAAGAATTTTATCTCTCCAGTTGATGTTATAACTATTTAGGCTGTTTGAGGCTAATTTGATACAATTTATATTATCGAGGGTTAAGGAATAATTGTTGGGATGCTTGTCTACACATAAATGTCAGTTTGGGGTAAAGGTCCCATGAAATTAAAAATGTATTTCAATCTTGTTACCTCCTTTATCTGCATTCAATGTACATCCATTTAACATAAAATTCTACAAATTAAAAAAAAATGTTTTTTTTCAATTCAAATTGTTTTATTGAGTTCTCAGTAAGGAAGAAAAAGAAGAACAAACATAAGGTAACAAAAGAGCACAATTGTATAAATGCCGTGCACGAATACAATATCCTGCACACCTTACATACATGAATTCCTTGGATTTGTAATGGCAACAGAATGAACTAGAGGAGTGCACTCAGAAGAGTGCAGATCTCCACCAGGCGTACGTATCTCCCTTTCTCCGGTGCTCGAACTTGGCGACAAATGCCTACGAGGAGAGGGGAGATGCACGCACACATGGACAGAAAAACCTGTATTTTTCTGCCATTATAAGACTTTTGTGCAGTGCCCAAGTCGATTGAATAGGAAAATGCAGTGCTCAAGCTAATATATATATATATATATATATATATATATATATATATATATATATACCTAATAAAAATGTTTCGCCTGTCAGCCTGTGGATGCACAGCCTCCCAGTCGGACCCTGGCATGAATGCGACCAAGTCTGACATGAAATGACCCAGAAATCAAGCCATCATAATTTCAAAGCCTTTCAAAGACTTCAAATGTGTTTAACGTCGCGGTTTTCACGATATGAGATGAATTCAGGCAAATGGCTGCTCTGCTGATTGATTTTCAGTCATTTTAAAGCAATAAAAAAATAAACGGCAAGAAAAGGCTACAAATGTGTTTGCCCATCACGGTTTTCACGGCATATAATGAGTCAAGGCAAATGGCTGTCCTACTGATTGACTTTTATTCATTAAACAATGGTAGGAAAACATAGCTCAGCCATGAGAAACGTTTTATTGTAGCTACTGAGATGATGTCCAGCTGTGACTATTTAGTCTTGCTCTTGAAATTGTATTTTTATAGCAGAGTTTTAACATTGGAGATTCTGGCACTTCCGCGGGGCTTTTATTCCGCTTAGTTTTATTCCAGATGAATGTGCTAATGCATTTATCTAAACATCCAAAGAAGGATTTTGGCAAAAACACTGGAACTCTCTGAAATAGGTATAAAAATCTGGGTAGAATAACAATTTTTATTGAATTAATGCGACCACCAGCAAGAGACAATGGGAGGGGTTGTTTTTTTTTACCCCCATTTTCTCCCCAATTGTATCCGTCCAATTATCCCGCTCTTCTGAGCCATCCCGGTCGCTGCTCCACCCCCTCTGTCTACCACCTGTGGAGTTGCCAGCCACTTCTTTTCACCTGACAATGAGGAGTTTCGCCAGGTGGACCTAGTGCGTGGGAGGCTCATGCTATTCCCCCCAGTCCCCCAAACAGGTGCCCCTACTGACCAGAGGAGGCGTTAGTGCAGCGGCCATGCCACATACCCACATCCAGCTTCCCACCCGCAGACACGGCCAATTGTGTCTGTACGGACGCATCAACCAAGCCGGAGGTAACACGGGGATTCGAACCGGCGATCCCTGTGTTAGTAGGCAACGGAATAGACTGCTATGCTACCCGGATGCCCCAACAATGGGAGAGTTGACCAGCGACTGAGGTCCTTCCTAGCTTGGTCCATAATTGGCTGAAAGTTATGTTTGAAAAACTCTTTGTAACTTCACGTTACCTTGACTCCCAAATATGTTAGAGGAACAGTCGCAACTCTGAATGCATATGGGTTAAAGGATATTGTCAATGCTTTCTTGTTAATTTGGAATAGTACTCTCTTTATTAGATTGATTTCATAACCTGAGGCCATACCAAATTGTGAAATGGTGTCCAGGCACTTTGGAATTGAAACCTCAGGGTCAGTTATGAACAGCAAAAGGTCATCTGCATATAACAAACTTCGTTGACCTGGCCACCCCTGTTAATGCCCCCATCTCATTGTTTTGTCGTAAAGCTGTAGCCATTGGCTCGATGGTGAGATTGAAAAGGAGAGGAGACAATGGAAAGCCCTGTCTCGTGCCCCTTTGAAGGGTAGAATAGTCAAAGTGGGTATTGTTGATCATCACCAATGCCTGTGACAGAGTATACAATGTTTGAATCCAAGAAATGAAAGTCGGGCCAAATCCAAATTTGCATAAAGGTTTAAAAAGGTGTCTATACTCAATCCGGTCAAAAAATTTGTGTGCATCCAATTAAATGATTATCTCTGGGAACTGGGATGAGTGCTTAGAATAGATTATATTAAAAAGGTGATGCAGATTGTAAAATGACAGCCTACTCTTTATGAAACCTGTTTGGTCAGGATGTACAATGGTCGGTACTATAGATTCCAGTCTGAGAGCAAGGACTTATGTGAGTATTTTATAATCACAGGTAAGTTAGCTGATTGGCTGTTAGGATTTGCATTCGGTTAGGTCGTCATCTTTTTTTGGCAATACAGAAATGGTGGCCTGGGTCATGGATGTAGGGAGTTTCTTTTGTATAAGGGATTCTGTATAGACAGAGCACAGTAATGACATCAGTTTAGTGGCAAAGGCCTTGTAAAACCCAATCAGTCACCCATCTGGGCCTGGTACGTTTCTGTTTTTCATTAATTTGATCGCCTGCCCAATCTCGGCCACAGATATTGGCTCTTATAGTGGGTAAATCCAGATTTCCAATAAACCTATTATCATGAGAACTATCCGAAGTATATAGGGAGACATAACCATTTTTAAACTGATCATTAATTTATTTTGGGTCAGATTTTATGGTGCCATCTGTAGCTTGTATTTCTGTAATAGAGCTGGCAGCTGAAAATAGTCGTAACTGATGAGAGAACAGCCTACCTGCATGTTCTCCATGTTCGTAATGGCTTTGTCTTGATTTTAAGAACACCTCTGCTTATTTAGATATAAGAGCATCAAACTCAGTCTACAGTGTGATCCTTTTCTTACAGAGATCTGCAAATGGAGAGGCAGAGTGTTGCTGATCAACATCATAAATGAGCTTGGTTTGTTCTGTGAAGCGTTTTGACCAGCTCTTGTTGAGAGGCTGCGTATTCTATTATCTGACACCAAAGATATACTTTTAAAGTTTCCCATAAGGTGAATATATTTGTGTCTGGTAGCTGATTAGTTTCAAGGAAAAAAATCAATCTGTGCTGAAAGTCCTTGTCCGATAGAACTATCAGATTAAGTCAGTTGCGCTGTGTGATTGCATTATCCAGAAGCCAGAGTTCCATAATGACTTATGAGTGGTCTGAGGTGATACTTTCATAGTTGCAAGATTTTAGAAGTGGAAGCATTTTTTTGTCCAAAAGGGGAAAAAAGCAATCCCCGAATATGTCTGATGCACTGCAGAGAAAAAGGAAAACTCTTTCGATGTTGGATTTTAAAATCTCCATGGGTTTACCACACCACTGGGCTGGCAGAAGGTCTTTGTAATGTGAGCAGATTTAGAGAGAGGGTCTATTGGGATTTTAGAGCGGTCAAGAAAGGGGCTGCAAAACTGTATTAAAATCTCCTCCCAGTTTCAGGTGGTGTGTGCCAAACTAGGATGCAGCCAAACAGCTCTAAAATGGGGATTATCCCAATTAGGAACATTGATGATAACTAGAATTACTGGTAAGTTATACAGCCTACCCTGGACAATGACAAAGCATCCATTTTCATCAGCTACTACCTTTTTTTCGCAATTAAGATAGCTGTTCCACGACATGAGTTAAATTGGGAGTGGAAGACTTGTGACACACATCCTCTTTGCATTCTGGTGATATCTGACATGCATAAGTGTGTTTCCTGTAGGAATATTACATCTGCCTTAAGTTTCAACAGGTGGGAAAACACCTTACTTCGCTTAACGAGGTGGTTGAGTCCCCTCACCCCTCACATTCCAGATGACAAATTTTGTTGTTGTCCTGCTCATCCCATCTGTCGAGACCGTGACTGAAAAAGGGAAACTGAGGAATGTCTAGATAAATTCACCTGGTAGTAGATTCACATTTCTATCCCTGGAGTTGAAGGGAAGAGGAAACAAAGCAAAGAAAAAAAACAGTAATGCAAAGTACATGAAGAAGCCCTAATGTAACATGTAACATTGATCAATTGGGCCTCACCCCAACTGAGAGGCTGCACCCTACCCCCATCCCAAGCCATTATGGAGTATAATGATCAAAAGCTTACCTATAAGGGCTGAGGCCCCATAAAAACCTTTAGTAATAACAATTTAGTTTAACAGCTGCAACATTCAAAGTAAATTAGACCCGCTCAGTGTGTGCGTGTCTGTGTTCATATCTATGTGCATGTTTGTGTGTGCCTGGATATGTGTGAACAGTGCAGGCATACATGTCTGTACAAGTCAGAGCGCGCATGTGTGCATCTGTATGTCTGTGTCTGCATCTGTGAAAGAAAGAAAAAGTACAGCTTTGTGCATGAGCAGTGTAGCCTACTCCATTTAAAAGGTGCAAACAATTTGACAGGAAAGGGACAATGTGTTCAATGTTTCAAAGGTGTTTGCCGCTTTTCTGGTGTGTGTCACACGTGCATGTACAAGAGTGCACACGGGTGTCATCACACACATCGGCTAATCCAAACTGCTCATAAAGAACGATTTAGGGTTGACTTGTTTATATTCATAAAAGCAAATAAAGTCAGAGCATGCATATGAGTTGCAATATGAAAACTTTCGAATGACCCCTTGACATACTATCAAGTAAGACAACACTAAACAATGTTATCTATTTCAGATTACGTTGATCAGATGACAGGAGAGAAAGCAATAACAACGTTTCCTGAGATAATTCAATCCCGCTGCTGTCAGCCAGGCTGACTTCTTAACCCTGTTAGTCACGTCAATCTCAGAATAAAAAGGCCAGAGTGTCCGACTTCAGTGGAAATTATGAGCCCTTACACAAAGTCCCTTTACAAAGACTTCCACTTTTGCCGGATCAGTGAAGCTCCTCTGCAAGCCATCCAGGGTTGCACTCCTCAGCTTGGCTGGGTACCACATCCCATTTCTAACTCCCTCTCACTGCCTTAGTTGTCTCACCTGCTTGAATGCAGCCCCCTGCCGGGCTACTGACTGTGTGTAATCGGAAAACACCCAAATCCTGTCACCTTTTCCAGATATCAGATTTTGTGATGCAGAGACTTTATGCAAAATTGCTTCTTTTTCTTGGTAGTAGTGGCACTTGACCACAAAGGCTCTTGGTTGCGGTCTTTCATCTGGAATTTGTTGTAAGATACAGTGCGCTCTGTCTAGGACAGGCTATTTATCCAGATCCGGCACTTTCTGCAATAACTTAGCAATGAATGTGCTTGGGTGACTGCCCTCCTCGCATCTTTCTTTAACACCAAAAATGTGCAGATTATAGCTTAGTGATTGCACCTCTAAGTCCTCACGCTTTGCCATAAGACTCACCACTTCTTTTCTCAGCTGGGACACCTGTTGCTCTAGTTTAATGATGGCGTCTGAGTGGTTGTTAGCTATCACTTCCAGGCTAGCAGTGTGCTCTTCCAAAGCGTTAGCCCTTGTGTTAGCATGACCAATGGCTGCTTTCATCTCCTCTGTCAAGATGTTGATTTGCTTGCGTATTTCAGTGTTCCGTGTCTCCATTTTCACATCCATTTTTGCCAGTAGTTCAGATTTTAAAGATGTAATTGTCTGGAGTATAGCTGATTCACCTGGGTCTGCTGGGTTTACACTCTCTGCGTCTCTGCCTGAGCATTCTTCCTCAGATCCAGTATCTTGTGAATTCAAAATCTCTCAACCAAAACCAAATAAAAATGTAAGTTCTCATGATATAGTGTTGCACATTTAGAGCTTAAAAAATAGTAACTGTGCTGTCAGAATCACAATCAGAATACTTTATTCATGCCCGAGGGGAAATTG
Source organism: Lampris incognitus (assembly GCF_029633865.1). Lineage (NCBI taxonomy): Eukaryota > Metazoa > Chordata > Actinopteri > Lampriformes > Lampridae > Lampris > Lampris incognitus. The sequence continues at coordinate 96,105,948 of NC_079211.1, read as the reverse complement.
GGTTCTATTACAGACACTCATGCTCTAATAACTAAAAACTAACAAGATATAAGATAAGAAAATAGAAATAGAAACAAATGGAAATAAAAGATAAAAGATGAAATAGAAATAAGAACAAAATGTATCAACAAACATGGTGCACATAACGCCCTATCTATACTGCCCTGCCGCAGCACACAACAAGCAGCACAAACAAAGCCAACAAAGTTGTAAAGTTTGATGGCCACAGGCAGAAATGACCCCCTGAGGCGCTCTGTATTAAATTTCGGCAGAATGAGTCTATCACTAAAACTACTCCTATGCCTGACCAGCATGTCATAGAGTGGGTGGGAGACATTTTCCATGATGGCACATAATTTCAACAGCTTCCTCCTCTGTTATGTGTGTGGAGGTTGGGATCGTTGACAAACAAATGTTAATATGAGGATGTAGAGGATGAAAGAAAGGAGACGAAACCACTTCTCCTTTTGGCCACACAGCCGTGGGGTCGTTTATTCCTCCAACAAACTTCAAGTCAATAGATTTTTATATTCAAAACCACACCCTCAAGTATACCCACAATCCCCCCTGCTAACCCCTGAACCCACTGTCTTACAGGGACCGTCTCATGGTGAATATCTAACCTCAAAGTAGGTCACTACACATAACCCCCCCAGAATTCACCATGACAAAAAGAAAAAAAAATCAACGTGGTGGGGGATGAATACTGTGCCCAAAATGGCTCCTCTTGAAGGGTGTAGGGGCAGGGGGGCATCCACGCTGAGGGGGCTGGGCCAATTGAACCAGCCTGTCCAAGTCCAGGCGAGCCGGGTTGAGGCGGCCCACTGAAACCCGCTCCGGCTTACCACCTACATCCACCACAAAGTTCTTAGCTCCCACCGCCAGGACGCGGAAGGGGCTGTTGTAGAGGGGTCGCTGGGGGGTATGGTGGGCGTCATGCCGGCTGAAGACGTATCCAGCCGACTGCAGGTCCTTAGGGATGTAAGACTGAGGGAGGTTGTGCCGTGAAGATGGGACTGGCGTGAAAACGCCGGCGCCATCCTGGAACACAGCCTGTTGGTGGGCAGCAGACCAGGGTGCTGTGCCATCCAGGAGAAATTCCCCTGCGCCCCGCAGTGGCTGGTCATAAACCAGCTCGGCCGACAGGGACTGGAGGTCTTCCTTAGGGGTGGTCCATAGGCCAAGCATGATCCACGGGAGCCGGTCGACCCAGCTGCTGTCTGTGAGGCTGGCCCAAAGAGCGGCCTTCATCAAACGATGACACCGCTCACATAAACCGTTGCCCTACGGGTTGCACACCGTGGTGCGGTGCAGCTTCACCCCTAGGCTTTCAGCGACTGCAGTCCAGAGCTCAATGTGAACTGCGGGCCCCTGTCAGAAGTGAGGTCAGATGGCGTGCCAAACCAGGCCACCTCAGCAGACGTGGTGGATGACAACGGAATAGCCTCTGGCCACTGGTGGTCCTGTCCACCATGGTGAGGAGGTGAGTGAAACCACGGGAGGAGGGAAGGGGTCCCACTCGGTCCACACTAACATGGTCGAAATGCCTCCCAGGCACCAGGAACAGCGCCAGGGGTGCCTTGGTGTGGCGGTGAACCTTGGAGCGCTGACATGCCACGCAGGTGCCTGCCCAGTCCTTGACGTCCTTCCCGAGGCCATGCCACATGAACTTGGCCCCCACCAACTTCGTTGACACCTTCACACCTGGGTGTGAAAGGCCATGGATGATGTTGATAACCTGCCGCTTGATTGACGCCATCTCCTTCTGCTCCTACCCATGTATGCTGGGGGGGGGGGGTCCCATGGGGCAGGTTCCATCAGTTTGTCCAATATGCTTGCCACCGGGGATGTATTTCAGCGTCTGCTCGCCGAGTTTCCGGACCTCTCCATGCCCTCATCTCTCCATGGCTCACGTCGGGGTCACCACTGTAGAGGATGAAAGAAAGGAGACGAGACCACTTCTCCTTTTGACCACACAGCCGTGGGGTTGTTTATTCCTCTAGCAAACTTCAAATAAACAGATTTTTATATTCAAAACCACGCCCTCAAGTCCACCCACAATCCCGCCTGCTAACCCTGAGCCCACTGTCTTTAAAGGGACCATCTCTTCCACGTGGTGAATACCTAACCTCAAAGTAGGTCACTACAAGGAGCTCAATAGAGAACATCTACATCTCTTCAAGGCTCAACCAGGAGTCCCACAAAGAGTAGTTTTAGATTTGTTTTTATGGGAATAATGGGAGTTTTTTTTCTTCCTGAAAAATACAATTATTTCTTACATAGTTACATCATCCTGCACTTGCGGGTATATACCAAACAAAATGTCCAGTGATTTTGGAGTGCAAATGAAAGGAGACGAGTGATCTTCTACCACCAAACTTGAAACTGGCTAACAGCATGTACGTTTATATGCACAGTTTAGTCGAGCTATGGTTATAGCTCGATTAGTTCATTAGTCCGACTACTGACTTTGGTCCCAGTATACATGCGCGGGAGGGAAATCGATCTACTGAGGGAGTCATGTGGGCTCCGCTACGATAGGTGGCGATATGCACTCGTTCAGCTTGTTTGTATTGGGCCATTACCGGTTGACCTATTACGTCACACACGCGGAGCACGTCCAAGCAGCTCCTCCAATATCTCTATCCAACTAATCATTATTTGCAGACTTAAGAAGGACATTGATGTGAGTTGTTCTCTCTGTGGTTTGTTTAATGAAACATTGCTTCATTTATTTTGGTCTTGCCCACACACTAAACAACTGTGGAGTAGGTTGTCTCGTTTGATTATGGATCATATTTACCCTCATTTCACCCTGAGTTGGAAAACTGTATTGTTTGGATATACTGAATTTGATAGGAACCTCGATTCTCAGTATTATTTAATCAATTTGCTAATTATCTTAACACAATTTTATATTCACAGATCTAAATTCTCTAGCAAGAAACCTAATTTTCCTGAGCCGTCTGCGTATATCAAACAATATATTTCATCAATATCTGATAGCGAAAATAAAAAAAGCTGTAAAAACATATAAGCACTTTATGATTTACAAAATATTGTTAAGTGTGTAATTTATTTGTTTTACTTTATACAATCCCCCTGGCGTATTTATGTTAATGTTTATGATAATATATGTGTTAATGTTGTATACATTTAATAATGTGACTATTGTTGATTGACATTGTTGTATACTATTTTTGTTCACTTTTGTTAATAAAGTTCTTTAAAAAAAACTCCAATATTTCTAAAGAATGGGCACGAAACAGGACTGTGGCCACTGGTAGAGTTTTTTTTTTTTTTTGGAGTTGTAGTTACGCCTGTTTACGGTGCTTCCGCGGATCTGCTCCGGCGTCCTTTTAAACCCTGCCCCGCCCCGACCATCTGCTCGGCTACTATTTTTATTTTGAATAAGTCGCCATTTCTTGTCTTCCTCCCGTCCGTGTATTTTAAAATGTTCAGCTCTTTCAACGGAGTAAGCATATACTCCCGTCTCTTCATCCGTCCAAAAATGAGCTCTCGATGTTTTCGCCATGTTTGCAGTTACTGGCTTCCTCTTCTTGTGTCCCCCCCTCTTCTTCCGTTTACGCTGTTCGACTTCCGGGTCAGACTTGGGTCGCGGAAAGTTAGCGCGTGCGCAGATCGCCTCGACCAGCTCCAGCCCGACTAAGGCGTGTACATGCAGAAGTAAAACGACTTCCAATCGCGTTATCTGGGCGTGTTAGTTAGTCCGACTAGTACAACTTCGAGTTCAGTCGAGCTAACGTGTTTACATGCATTTTAATAGTCCAGTTTTAGTCGGACTAACGCAATGTAAACTACTAATAAGACACGTTAGCCCCTAGTTAACGGGTCTGACCCTTTAGCCGAGCGATTAGTGACGTCGCCTTGAGGTGCCGTACACCTCGTATCGAATCCCGCACCGGGCAAGAAAATAACCGGTTACAGCAATAATTCGATTTTTTAAGAGTCATGTAAACGTACGACCACATTCTTCAAAAAATGCTTGGCCATGATTTGCTGTTGGTCAAATGAATCTCCCCCCCCCTTGCTCTGTTTCATTCAGATATACATCAAATTGCGCAGTTTGTGGCGTTCTAATTGCCGTCTCGTGTGAGCTTTAAGTATGTTGATATTAGTATGTCTTTTTGCCTCTTGTAGGCCCGTCTCCAGACACGGTGATGGAGAGAATCTACCAGGTGAGCCGGACACTGGAGGAGTATGCCATCTGCCCCGACCTCCGCATTGACCTCTCCAGACTGGGCCGACATGACTTTGACCTGGAAAACAAGTTCAAACCTTTCAGAGGTAGTTTGGAGAACCCAATTCCTATTCGTTGTATGAATAGGTGTATGTGTGTGTAAAAATACACACATTCTTAAATTTCACTATTATGAATCTTCCTTCATTTCCTCTATGGGTATTTATGAAGTTGATCTCCTAGCTCTAAATATTGAGAGTACCCAAGGCCATATCTATCAGCTATCATTCCTTACAGTATTAGACCATCAAAGGTTTGTGTTGGTATTTTGGGTTTTGATATTTTTAATGTTTGTGACATTATTTTACAAATATCCATTTCCCCTTGCCCTTTCGCTGCAGTGTGAGAAGTGCACAGTGAAGAAAAATAGCCGGCTAAAATTGAAAATGTCAGGGCTATTCTCGTCTGTTTCCTTATTATTCCTTTAAGAATGCCCAAATGATCTGCTGAGAGATGTTTGCATGCTAGGACAGACGCCGGTGAGGAGGAATTACTTGACACTCTGGTGGGAGTGTGAAATGTAAATTGAATGTCAACAGCGGTTTAGGTTGACACTGACTGATGCACTGGGAACACACCGATACTTGAACATACACACATTGTCTATACACACACACACACACACACACACACACACACACGCACACAAAGAAGTTGACATCCAGTACAGTTTTTTTTTCTGTTTCCAGTTGAGATTGTAGACTCAGTTGAGGTGTACCTCAACCTGCTGCGAAGCGTCTTTGACTTTAACTCCATCAAGAGTCTGCTCACTGGACCTGATCAGCTCAAGATCCGCATTGACGCCATGAATGGAGGTGAGACAATGCCCGCTATATAGTCAAAGCCGTACCCTTTCATGGTGCTCATGGTTTTAAATAATGACAACGAGAAGCATGGATAACCAAATAAAGTGCCTTCAAGTCCTCTCTTTTCTTGTCTCATCTTCTCTGGTTTTGCTATAGTGATGGGCCCTTACGTGCGGAGGATTCTGTGTGATGAGTTGGGGGCCCCTGCAAACTCTGCCGTCAACTGTGTTCCCATGGAGGACTTTGGGGGCCGACCTCCTGAGCCTAACCTGACCTACGCCACACCGTTGGTAGATGCCATGAAAGGCGGAGACATTGGCTTTGGAGCAGCATTTGATGCAGATGGGGTAAAAAAAACATCGTTTAAGTAACACTTAGATGAATGTTCCACTGAATGACAAGTCTCACCATTCGGTCGGTCGGTCGGTCGGTAGATCTAAACATTCATATACCAGGAAACAGACAGAGAGAAAGAAAGCGAGTGAGGCAGAGAGAGAGAGAGAGAGAGAGAGAGAGAGAGAGAGAGAGAGAGAGAGAGAGAGAGAGAGAGAGAGAGAGAGAGAGAGAGAGAAAGAAACTGACAGGAAAGAGTGTGTGTGTGTGAGAGAGAGAGAGAGAGAGAGAGAGAGAGAGAGAGAGAGAGAGAGAGGTGAAGTGACTTAGGCCAAAGCTGAAAGATAGATAGATAGATAGAGAGAGAGACAGATAGAGAGACAGACAGATAGAGAGATAGATGTTATTTTCAGTACTCCACCTACAAACAGCTCTACCAGATGGGTCTCAGAGAGCCCTCTCTTTGTTTTATTTTCTTGTTTGCTTTCTTTTACTGGTCAATAACAGGAACCAAATCAACAGGAGACCTGCAAACACTGGAAAAATCTCTCACCAAGCGGCTCACTTTTTCCACGGTCTCCTCCTAGTTTCTTTAAACGTTTACATACACATACAAACTTCGAACAGCTAATGTGATTAGGTTAGCATCAGGAGAATTATGTCATTCGAGTTCTGCTGTTTTTCTTCCGCAAGGGTTGGTATCTTCACAGCCATTAGTACCAATGTGTGATACGTCTCTGACAGGAAGGACAATGAAAGAGTTCTGGTTATCCGTATGTTCTGTTTTAGTCGGCGAAAAAAAAACAAAACAATAAAACAAATTGGCACTCTGTTAACAGTTTCACTGCTGTGCTTTGGGGTAAATCCAAAAAATGACCAAAATAAACTCTGTTTCCAGGTTGTAGTCAACAGTCCAGCCAGACCAAATAAATGTGATAATCAAACTCAGTCTTTCCTTTGGTCTTCAGCATCCAGAGATGTGCTTGTCACTGTGTCCATCAGCTTCTCTCCCATTGCTCAGCGAGCCACACACATGGGTGTAAAGAGGTTAACTGGGTGTGGGTGCGCCTCATTGATCAGTTGGCTCACTCCTTATGTATTCATTTAAACGTTTATTTGGGAAGGGACAATGTACATGAATCAACGTTCGAAACTAATGTAAACGTACCCGAGTTAGCCAAAAGGCTAGTTTCCATCGGCAGTCCCTTTGCCTGATGTCGTTAGGCATCCAAGGATAATAAAATAGTGCAAAAAAATAAATAAAAATAAACATACAACATAGTTAATATACAATACAAGAATATTGAGCAAACAAACAAGAAAATATGTACAGAATCTACAAATAATGTAGAAAAAGATAATAAAGATATAAAAAAGTAGACATACAACACAGCTAATGTACAATACAGTTAAACAACATGTTAAAGGTGTGTGTGAATAGCATCACTGTTGACATTGTTGGTTCTTAATAAGCCATTTCTTGACATTACACTTAAATGAATAATAGGATGGGATTGTCTAATTGATTGTTCTCTAATAGTTCTCTAACTCTAATTGATTATTCTCCGTGACAAGCTTGCCACACAGAAGCTGTGATCTTAGTGAATATAATGTTTCTCCATTAGTCACAGTTATGTAATTTTCATAAATGTTTGACTCTAATTGCGATAACTGGCAGGAAATTATACTAAATGTCCCTCGCTGCATTTGAATAGGCTGCAATAGACACGCAGGTATGGCGGTGGAAATCAAATGCGCAGAATGCTTATGCACCATACCTTGTTAATAGATAGGTTTACCATTGTTATTCCTCTCAGTATTCAAACAGGCTTGTTTTTCACATTATTTAACAAGTCCTGCCAATCCGTATATTGCAAATTCTGTTTGTCAGCGATGCCAGTCAGTAGTTTGCAAAATACCACCCCCTGTATTTCCTTTAAGACTGAGGCAAAAATTGAATTATTTTGTTCCTATATGAAGATCACATGACAAATCAATAACTCATTACATGACCAGGCTGATTACAGTGTCCTATGCATTGTTGTTGTTAGGACCGGTATATGATCCTTGGAGAGAATGGCTTCTTTGTTAACCCATCAGACTCAGTGGCCATTATGGCTGCCAACCTCTCCAGCATCCCATACTTCAGACAACTGGGCCTTAGGGGCTTCGCTAGGAGTATGGCCACCAGCACTGCACTGGACAGGTAGGACAGTCACACAAACATACTACAATACACAATCACACACACAGCCACACACACACATGCATACACACACACACACACTGCAGGACCAACCGCAGTCTACAAATACCCGCCCCAGCCCATTCTCTAGAGAGGGTAGACACTCTCAAATGAAGACTCACCCACTATGAATAACTTAGTGACATCACATGCACATACACACACATGGAAACACTCAAATGCACGCTTGAACACACGTACATGCACACATACACATACACGCACACACATACACACACAGACTTTTTACTCACAGTTTATAAATACTGTGCCTGTTATGTAAGGCTGCAGCAGAACAGTAGGCGCAGAGTGAGCGGTTGGGATCAGCGCTAAAGTCATCTACATTAACATTGTTCCACTAGCAGGGATCCCTTCTCTATATCCCACCAGGGGGTTTGATGGCATGGTGCTCGTAGGAAATGAACTATTTCACTTACAACAATGTCTGGAAAAAAAAACAACTAAAAGAAAAAAGTAGCTGCCATTCATCATGACTGTGTAGCTGTAACATGCCCTTCACTGTCTTTTTCACATGTGGTCTAAACCCATCTAAGCTTACCCACTTTGACATGTGGTAATAGTGTAATAGTCTGTGCTTGTGTATGTTTGTGTACTAACAGTGTTTAATTGTATTAGAATAACTGCAATTTTTTGCTTTCTTTTACTTGACTTGAAAGATATGGTTACACTAAGGGTGATGAAGAACCCAGCAGCACATAGAACACAGTAGGGGACAGTGCACATGGATTGTTGGAAAACAGGGCCCGAGTTTTTCTTCTAATGACAGAAATAAGCTAAAGATGTGCATGGTCTTTGTGTATTTGAAAGGATGTCTTTTTGTATTTTTTTTTCTAGTATTGGGTCTTTTATTATTGTTTCAACTTGATTTGGCCCATATTTCCCCCCGTTTCTTTAGTTGAAGAATATTGAGTTGTCTGCATGTGTGTGTGTGTGTGTGAGAGAGAGAATGTGTGCGGGTGCTTGTTGGTGTGCATGTTTAATGGCACGTGTCAGTACTGTCAGACATTTGGGAAGTGACCTCACAACCAATGCTGATCTCTCCTGGGTGTCGCAGTTGCTAGGCACAACTGATGCTGAGATATGCGCGAGGGGATGTGATATCACAGGGCTCAGGTTATCTTTAGAATCACGTGCGCATATACCCGCACACACACACACGCGCGTGCGCACACACTCGCAACACAAACCAATTTTTACACTTGTGCCACACTACTCCTTGCCTAAGGCTGTGCTGTGTGATGTTGAAGCGTAACAACCAGCTCTCAGCTCTCCCTGAGGTTTCTTCCTATTTTTCCTCCCTGTTAAAGGGTTTTTTTAGGGAGTTGTTCCTTATCCGATGAGAGGGTCTAAGGACAGGATGTTGTGTTGCTGTTAAGCCCACTGAGGCAAATTTGTAATTTGTGATATTGGGCTATACAAATAAAATTGAATTGCATTGAATTGAACCATTATAAAAGCTTTGCCTCAGTTTTACTCCCTCTGCGTCTGCTGTCCCCACCCACACTGAGATGTGAGACATGACCGCCCCCAGTCCCGCTTCACCACTTTAGCTCATACTGTAGGACACTCACTGCACACTTCTCACACCGCCGTCATAGTCACAGAATACACACACACACCCAGATGACATATGCCGTGTATAGGTTCAATTTTTCTCCTCTTGCTTTTTCATTTATTCTCTCTTCCTCCTCCTCTTCCTCTCGTCTCTCACTCCCCTCGCCATTTATTGTCTCTCTGTGTCTTTTTCTGTGTCCTCCGCTCTTTTTCTCTGTGTTGATGCCATAAAATCAAGTTAGGCTGGTTTGTTACTACTGATGGATAAGATTGCCCCATGTCATTTATTAAATAGCTAGGTTAAATAATATTATCTAAATTATATCGTGCCTGCACTACAGGTAATGTAATTTCCTTGGCTTGCTTTACCAATAGTTTTCTTTTTCTTCTGTTTTTGAAGAAACAGTGAACGATATGAGTCAAGTCAAGTTTATTTGTATAGGTCAAAATCACAGCGTAGTCCCAAAGTGCTTTACATTCAGTACAATACAAAACAGTATGCGACATACGACACCCTCTATCCTTGGACCCCAGACCCAAATGAGGAAAAACACCACAAGAACATTATCGGGAAAAAATACGGGAAAAACCTCAGCAAGAGCAACAGAGGAGCGACCCCTATTCCAGGATGGACAGACATGCAATCAGTGGGAAATGCACAAAAATATCAGAATTTTAATGTAACATAGATTACACACACAGAATGAGGCAATGTAGAATATATACAGTTAAAGCATAAAATTTATCAAATTTAAATGTGCTGGGTGGTAAACTTGAAAAGAGACCGCATGGCAAATTTAGTGAATCTGTGACCATCCGAGACAACATCAGGAACCCCACAGATGCGGCCAAGAGCCGGCGGGACCCCGCGCCACAAACCCAGCTCTGCTCAGTGGGGCCCTGCAGAGAGAATAGACTTCACATACACACAAGAGGTGCGGCAGACTTTGACACAGCATTCACACTGAGAGAAAAAGAAGATGAGAGATGTGATGAGAGTGATGCACAAGTTGCCGTCGCTAAAGCAAATGGTGTAAAAGCAGTTTTAAATGAGAACAGCGCAAATGACAGCATAAATCTCCAGGAGGGTCGGGCTGTGACCAAGGGAAGACGGGACGCATCGCAAACAGGCTCCAAAGTCATCAGGCGGTCGAAAGAGAGAGATGCATGGTCATCAGAGAGATAGAGAGAAACGGGGAACAGGTGCACAACATGGGCACACACATGCTCAGACATACAAAAAGAAGGCGCAATGCATTCAGAAAGTTCAGGAACATTCTCGTCGGCAGGACAAAACCAAGAGTTTACTGCTAAGACCACCGGTCATGAATAAGGGTGTTATTCTTCTCTCTAATATACACTTATATTCACTGATGTAATCAAGGATACTTAGGTCCAACAAAGACCACCTGCCTTCTATGCTGGACCATACTGGCATAATCTATTAACTCAGTAGGGATGATCATTGACATAGAAGGGAGCACGATCACTTTGTACGTCCTGTTAGCATTTCATCCCCCTCTTCAGTACCACTACACTACTGCTGGAATTGTGCGTGGTATGCGCCTCCATATCGGAGACAGGGCTCAGGAAGAGTTGTAGTGTTTAGTGGCAAGTGCTGGAGCATGGATTCAGCCCAAGTATAGGCCTTTTTAGGAGTGCATGCAGCCTATGTATATGTGTATGTATGCATACGTGTGTGTGTGCAAATGCAAGAATGTTGGTGTCTGCATGCCGAGTGTTTGGACTGAGCCACTGCCCTGCTGTGAGTTTATACAAGACCAATCAGACTGAGATCTAAAGCCCAGATAAATCTGACGGCTGTCTCCGTGTCAGAGAGAGAGAGAAAAAAGGAGAGAATCGGTGACAGGGAAAGCGATTCTGGGTGTGCTGAGATGAGCAGAGGAAGTGTTGATGTATTTTGCCAGGCAGGAAGCCGTTTAGCCCGCTGATTATGGCAGGGAGCCTGACAGATACGATTTAAGTCTTTCTATCGTGTAACTGGTATTTATGTTTGTGTGTGTGTGTGTGTGTGTGTGTACGTGTGTGTGTGTGTTAACATCTGTGATTGTACAGTAAGCGAGGGCTGTAAGGGCAACCCCATACCGAAGCAGGGAAGAAGGGTCAGAGGAAGAAAAGTCGGGAGGGGAAAACTCAGGGAGAGGAAACATCTGCCTCTCCTTTGGCCACCTCAGGGATGGGAGGATGTGTGGAGAAGAGAGGGGTTGGGCCAGGCCACTGTTGTGCCTGTTACTAGGATGAACCAGTGAAAATACAAAACCTGACTTCTTGTACAGGAAGGTCCATGTGGCGCTGCAGAATTAAATGTTACTGATGTTATCCTTTAGCTGCGCTCTGTGTTTTAGTATTTTAATACCTGTTGTGCCGGTTACTAGGATGAGCGAGGTAATTAGAAGACGGCAACATCCTGCACAGCTGCCAACATCTAAGCCCTTGTAATGCGTAACGGCCTTCCAGTGGCTACGGCCAGCACAGAGTGTGCTTGGTGTGGTTTCGGTTTTGTTTTGTTTTGGTTTTTGTTCTTTTATTTTATTTTATTTAGTCTTATTTTATTTATTTATTTTTTGCACAGATTGTTGTGGTTATTGGGTTATGGCTCTATGTGCAACGATAGCTTGGTGATCCCATGAACTGAAAAACAGATAAAATAAAAACAATATTATATCTCCGCGTATGTGAGATGTAAAAAGTGAAATAAAGCACACATTCTGCATAATTCCCTTGTGCAGACAGCTTTTCTCTCAATATGACCTGACTATTGTGACAGGCGTTGAATTTAATTATTACGTTATTAATTCAATTAAATGTTGATCATTGTTAACATATCAAATTGTTCATTATTACACAGGGGAGGAGAGAGAGGTAGAGAAATTGTGAGGGAAACTTTGGGAAGTAACTGGAACGTCACCAGTTCTTATCCCATCACAAGCTGAGTAATCCTGGTTTGGCCCAAGTTGACAACTGGAGGGTTGCTTGTTTCAGGATCCCAGAGATGATTAGTGTGCCATTGTGCCCTTGGGCAAGGCACCTCACCTCAGCTGCCCCAGGAAGCATTGCTCTTTGGCTTATGCTTCATTGCTCCCAGTCTGGGCAACATAGGCAGCAAAATAAAAAACTCCCATTTTAACAAATGGATCTATGAAGTGTAACTTTAATTGTTACAACAATACAAATTTGGTGTCCATTTGTCAAGTACTGAATCAGAATCAGAATCGGAATTGGAATACTTTATTCATCCCCGAGGGGAAATTGGGTTCTATTACAGACGCTCACTCTCTAATAACTAAAAACTAACAAGATACAAGATAAGAAAATAGAAACAGAAACAAATAGAAATAAAAGATAAATATGAAATAGAAATAAGAAAAAAATATATCAACAAGCATGGTGCTCATAACACCCTATCTATACTGCACTACCGCAGCACACAGCAAGCAGCACAAACAAAACCCGACAGGGCCAGTCCAATGACCATTAACTCCGAGCGTCTGACGGTCTGAGTCTGAGGGAGGAGTTGTAAAGTTTGATGGCCACAGGCAGGAATGACCTCCTGTGGCGCTCTGTGGTGCTTTTCGGCAGAATGAATCTATTACTAAAAGTACTCCTGTGCCCAACCAGCACGTCATGGAGTGGGTGGGAGACATTTTCCATGATGGCACGTAATTTCAACAGCGTCCTCCTCTCAGAAACCGCCGCCAGAGAATCCACTTCCACCCACACAATGTCACCGGCCTTGCAGATCAATTTATCGAGCCCGTTTGCATCCGCTACCCTCAACCTGCTGCCCCAACACACAACAGCAAACAGGAGAGCACTGGCCACCACAGACTCATACCACACCCTGAACATTGTCTGGCAGATGTTGAAGGACCTCAGCCTGCTCAAAAAGTAGAGACAGCTCTGTCCCTTCTTGTAGAGGGCATCAGTGTTCTTAGCCCAGTCCAGTTTATTGTCTATATACACCCCCAGGTACTTATAGTATTCCACACTGACCCCGTGGATGGAGACAGAGGTCACTGGTGTCATGTCCCTCCTCAGATCAACAACCAGCTCCTTTGTCTTAGTCACGTTGAGCTGCAGATTGTTCTGCTCACACAACGTGAGAAAGGTGTAAGCCCATTAAAAAACAATTATGCTGCGTGGAAAATAATTTTCTCAAGTGCTGCATTCTGAGATGAAGTTTGAAAGTGCAGAAGAAATAGCACAATGGGCATCCGGGTAGCATAGCGATCCATTCCATTGCCTACCAACACGGGGATCGCTGGGTTGAATCGCCGTGTTACCTCCGGCTTGGTCGGGCATCCCTACAGACAAATTGGCCGTGTCTGGGATGGGAAGCCGGATGTGGGTATTTGTCCTGTTCACCACACTAGCGCCTCCTCTGGTCGGTCGGGGTGCCTGTTCAGGAGGGGAAAGTTGGGGGAATAGCGTGATCCTCCCACATGCTACGTCCCCCTGGTGAAACTCCTCACTGTCAGGTGTAAAGAAGCGGCTGGCGACTCCACATGTATCGGAGGAGACATGTGGTAGTCTGCAGCCCTCCCTGGATCAGCAGACGGGTTGGAGCAGTGACCGGGATGGCTCGGGAGAGTGGGGTAATTGGCTGGATACAATTTGGGAAAAATCCACCCCCCCCCCCCCCAGAAACAGAGGAATGACATGTACCACTCCTTGGCGGACTCACCTCATAGCATATAGTGTCCACAGTGGTGAAAGAAAGACCAAGAATCTGGTACTGAATGGTAATAATCGAGCTGAACAATTTTAGGGCCCAAAGTAGATTTTGACAGATCTGAGCCTGTAGGGTGCAAGTGCTTAGAATCAGCCCTGAATCCAACAGGCCTTGAAGGGATCCAATGAAAGTTGGGTCAAGCGAAATTTCTCCCTTATGCAATCCTTTACTCTCTCCAGTTTAGGTAAGGGTCAGATTTCTGGATCAAGTCTGATTAACAGCCACACACACACACACACACACACACACAAATCTCCTACCCCCTCGTCTATTTACCTCGGGGATCAGTCTGGGTTCAGATAGAAGGGTTTCTGGTTAAGGTCACTCCAAAAAATTTCCATCCTAGGTTAAGCTCGCTGCTAGTTTTTTTTTCTATCTGAATGCCACCTTAAAGCTTTTAAGCACGGGGTGGGCTCTCTTTGGGGGTGAGGTCAAGGTAGGGGGGAGGGCATACTGGATCCTGTATTTGGTATCACATCAGACCAAGGTCAAAAGCTATCGCTGTTTTGCTTCCCTGATGTACCAAGGTCTAATCCCTTACATTGCTCCTTGCATTGTAATGACGTATGAGCTCGTCTATAGTGTTTGTGTGTGTGAGTGTGTATGTATGTATGTGTAAATGAGAGCAACAATCAAGAGACAGAAAAGGAGACACTGACATATGAGCGTACAACAGGGAAACTATATGCACATGCATTTCACATATACATAGTATGTGTGCTTTGGAATGCGAGCACAGGTGTGTGTGTGTGTGTGTGTGTGTGTCTGTGTCTGTGTGTGTCTGTGTGTGTGCTTCTCATGGTCCTTGCAGTCAGTCATATTGCTCTGTGTCACTTAGTGTGTGTGGGGAGGTTATCATTAAAATGTAACCTGTTAATCTGTTACCGTTAAGCTTCTTTAATTTGTGATAAGTAATGTAATCATTTTTGAGCAACACGATATTGCTTTTTATTTACTGTTTTAAATACATATTTAACATAGACAGAAAAGAAAGACAACCGGCTGTCTTGTCTAAGGTCAGTGAAAAATTGACAGTTTATCTTAATGTAGCAATCAACATCAATTTGTTATGCTAGGCTTTAGTTTTTATCTACATTGGACATGGAAGCCTTGCTGCACCGATCGCACTCTCACTGCTGGCAGGCACACTTTGCACAGCTAATATGAGTCCTTTCCCATTTCATATATGAAATTGAAGTGTTTACTGAATTTCCATCCAGTGAAAGCACGTTTGTTGGATGACATGCTTGCTTCTAGCATACTCAGCTATGTGTCAGCCCAACAGCTCCATGCCCTTTCATCTCTCATTATTTCAATTGTGATTTTAGTAAGCAAGCCAGAATTAAGATGGGAGCTTAAATAGAGCAAGATGTCTTCATGCATGCTCAATAATCCAGGTAAGGACATCCCTGAAAGTTGAATCAGTTCATCTGGACACAGCGTTTATTGAGAGAAACGTTTCATCACTCATCTAAGTGACCTCTTCTGTCTCAACTGACTGCAGGTATCCCCACCCTTATAAATAATACAGGGGCATTACAACCGGAACCAATGGTCAGTTTCATATGCAAATTGCTGTGTCCATTAGTTAGAGATTCACAGTAGATTTGGGAATGGTTGCAATCACAGCATCGTA
>NC_079211.1:96042839-96085339 GCF_029633865.1 Lampris incognitus | reverse complement strand
TACACTGAAAGCCATAACCAAGTGGCAGGGATAGTGTACAGGAATATCTGTACTGAATTCAGACTTGAAGTCCCCAAGTCCATATGGGAGACACTGCCAAAGGTGGTTGAGAATGGCAGAGCTAAGCTCCTGTGGGACTTCAAGTTCCAGACTAACAAGCAGGTGCTGGCTACCCAACCAGATATTGTGGTGGTTAACAAGGAACAGAAGACACCAGTAGTGATCTATTTGGCAATCCCGAGCAACGGCAACATCAGGAAGAAAGAGCATGAGAAACTAGAGAAATTCCAAGGGCTGAGGGAAGAACTACACTGCTCAAAAAAATAAAGGGAACACATAAGCAATGCAATGTAGCTCCAAGTCAATCACACTTTTGAGATATCAACCTGTCCAGTTAGGAAGCAACACTGATTTGTGACTCAATTTCACCTGTTGGTAAATTGTCTAATTTCCACCAGGTGGAAATTAGACAATTTGCAAGACAACCCCTATAAAAGGAATGGATTTGCAGGTGGTGGCCACAGACCATTTGCCTGCCCTCATCTTTTCTGGCCGATCTTTGGTTAGTTTTTCATTTTGCTAGTGCCCTCACCACTAGAGGTGGCATGAGGCGGTATCTGCAACCTACAGAAGTTGCTCAGGTAGTGCAGCTCATCCAGGATGGCACATCAATGCGTGCTGCGGCAAGAAGATTTGATGTGTCTCCCAGCACAGTGTCCAGAGCATGGAGGAGGTACCAGGAGACAGGCCAGTACCCCAGGAGACGTGGAGGGGGCCGCAGGAGGACAACAACCCCGCAGCAGGACCGCTATCTGGTCCTTTGTGCAAGGAGGAACAGGAGGAGCACTGCCGGAGCCCTACAAAACGACCTTCAACAGGCCACTAATGTGCAGGTTTCTGCTCAAACAGTGAGAAACAGAATGCATGAGGATGGTATGAGGGCCCGACGTCCACAATTGGGGCCTGTGCTCACAGCCCAACACCGTGCAGCCCGATTGACCTTTGCCAGAGAACATCTTGGTTGGCAGATTCGCCATTGGCGCCCTGTGCTCTTCACAGATGAGAGCAGGTTCACACTGAACACATGTGACAGACGTGAGAGAGTCTGGAGACGCTGTGGAGAATGTTCTGCTGCCTGCAACATCCTCCAGCATGACCGGTTTGGCGGTGGGTCAGTGATGGTCTGGGGAGGCATATCCTTGGAGGGCCGCACAGACCTCTACGTGCTAGCCAGAGGTACCATGACTGCCATTAGGTACCGGGATGAGATCCTCAGACCCATTGTCAGACCATATGCTGGTGCAGTGGGCCCTGGGTTCCTGCTCATGCATGACAATGCTCGTCCTCATGTGGCCAGAGTGTGTCAGCAGTTCCTGTATGTCGAGGGCATTGATGCTATGGACTGGCCTGCACGTTCCCCAGACCTGAATCCAATCGAGCACCTCTGGGACATTATGTCTCGTACCATCCGCCAACGCGATGTCGCACCACAGACTGTCCAGGAGTTGACCGATGCCCTGATCCAGGTCTGGGAGGAGATCCCTCAGGAGACCATCCGTCGTCTCATCAGGAGCATGCCCAGACATTGTAGGGAGTGCATACAGGCACGTGGAGGCCACACACACTACTGAGCCTCATTTTGAATTGTCTTGAAGAATTTCCACAGAAGTTGGATCAGCCTATGTTCTCATTTTCCACTTTGATTTTGAGTATGATTCTGAATCCAGACCTTAATGGGCTAATGATTTTGATTTCCATTGATCATTCTTAGGTTATTTTGCTCTAAACACATTCCTCTGTCTAATAAATAAAGATTTTCAGCTGAAATATTTCATTCATCGAGGTCTATATTGTGTTTTTAGGTGTTCCCTTTATTTTTTTGAGCAGTATAGATCGGATGTGGAAGGTGAAATCCACAGTAGTCCAGTGGTAATATGAGCACTAGGGGCTGTGACCCCCAAACTGGGAGAGTGGCTCCAGCAGATTCCAGGAACAACATCTGAGGTCTCTGTCCAGAAGAGTGCAGTGCTAGAAACAGCAAAGATTCTGCGCAGAACCCTCAAACTCCCAGGCCTCTGGAAGAAAACCCGAGCTTGAGGAAGACACACACCACCCGAAAGATTTATATATACATAAAAAAACTTCGTTAAAAGAAACAGTCAACGGCAGGAAAAGTGCTCAACAAATAAGGAGCAAAATGATTCAGGGATTCACGTAAATTCTTTATGAGACAGTACAACCCTGTTTCATGCCGTAAGCAATTTGACAGCTGATAATTAATTACAGCATGAGACAGGCTTGTACTGTCTCATAAAGCATTGACTTGAATCACTGAATTTTATATATACACGTATGTAGCGATTTTTTTCCCCCAGAAACCGTCAATGGTGTTGATGAAAGTGCTCAACAAATGAGGAGCGGAATATTAATATATGTATATTTAGATATATTTATTATTTTGGTTGCTCAGTCGCTTCTTCGGGGTCGGGATACCGTGGCAGCAAGCTAAGTAGGGCACTCCAGATGT
This sequence comes from Lampris incognitus, assembly GCF_029633865.1. Taxonomy (NCBI): domain Eukaryota; kingdom Metazoa; phylum Chordata; class Actinopteri; order Lampriformes; family Lampridae; genus Lampris; species Lampris incognitus. Next base: position 96,082,812 of record NC_079211.1, on the reverse strand, counting down.
CCCTCTCCACCGCAATGCCTTCCTGCTCCTCCTGGGGGATCCCAAGGCGTTCCCAAGCCAGATTGGACATATAGTCCCTCCAGTGAGTTCTGGGTCTACCCCGGGGTCTCCTCCCAGTTGCCCGTGCCCGGTAAACCTCCATAGGAAGGCGCCCAGGAGGCATCCTAATCAGAGGCCCGAACCATCTCAACTGGCTCCTTTCGACATGAAGAAGCAGCGGCTCTACTCCGAGCTCCCTCTGGATGTCCGAGCTCCTCAGCCTATCTCTAAGGCTGAGCCCAGACACCCTGCAGAGGAAACTCATTTCAGCCGCTTGTATCCATGATCTCACCCTTTCGGTCACTACCCAAAGCTCATCACCATAGGTGAGGATTGGAACGAAGATTGACTGGTAAATTGAGAGCTTTGCCTTCTGGCTCAGCTCCCTCTTCACCACAACGGTCCGGTACAACGTCTGCCTTACTGCTGATGCTGCACCAATCCACCTGTCAATCTCCTGCTATATATATACACACACACACACACACACACATACATACATACATACATACATACATATATATATACATATATATATACATACACACACGACGCACAAAACAGGCCTGTACTGCAACGTATTAAAACTTTTTTTTCCCTGCGTCTGTATCGATATTCTGCTCCTCATTAGTTGAGCACTTATAACAACACCATTGATGGTTTCGGGGGAAAAAAACGCCATATATATATATATATATATATATATATATATATATATATATATATATATATATATATATATATATATATATATATATATCCATTATCTGAACCGTTTATCCTGCTCTCTCTCACACACACACACACACACACACCCATTCATACCTAGGGACAATTTAGTACGGCCAATTCACCAGACCTACATATCTTTGGACTGTGGGAGGAAACCGGAGCCCCCGGGGGAAACCCACGTAGACACGAGGAGAACATGTAAACTCCACACAGAGAACGACCCAGGATGACCCACCGAGGTTGGACTACCCCGGGGTTCGAACCCAAGACCTTCTTGCTGTGAGGTGACCATGCTAACCACTGCGCCACCGTGCCGCCCAATAATAACAATAATAATAATAATAAATAGTAATGATGATGATATTAATAATAAAATAGATTAAATGGTTGACAGGGGGGTCCTCTGATGGCCTGGCGGCCTGTCCAGGGTGTCTCCTCGCCTGCTGCCCAATGACTGCTGGGATAGGCTCCAGCATCCCTGCGACCCTGAGAGTGGGATGAGTGGTTTGGATAATGGATGGATGGTTGACAGACTGTTAAAATGGTGACCAGCAGATGTTCATGTTATAGTGATGAGCACTTGTACAACTGACTGATGGGTTACCATGAGAAAGTCATTGTTACATAAAATTCAAATTTACATGAAAGAATTTTGAATATTCTGTTGAATCCATCTTGTACTGGACGAGTGACCCAGGCAGATGGGTTGGTTGACTGTATGAGAAAAGAGCCACATCCCTATGTGCCTGGTGCATCACGCTGTTCCCCGTGCTGAACACAGAGTACAGAACATATCTTCTCCTGACAACTTTACAAGATGCGTGTCAATAGACATTTTGTTGTTTGCCAGCTCTTTAAAAGGATGGACCCTAATTGTGTGTGTGTGTATGTGTGTGTGTGTGTGTGTGTGTGGTTGCGACCTAGCCCCATGTTTATGCTATTTGCCACAGCTAATGTGCGCATTCAACTTTTAGAAATGCATCTTCTCGCCGTTAAGATATTGCTCAACAACAACTTTGTTGTTGTCAATGTTGCTCGAAATACCAAGCATTGTTCGGATCAATTTTGATACTTGAGTTGGCTGCGGACATGCTGTACAACGCGTCAACAGTTAGTCAAGAGGCCAGAGTTTCCCTTTTCTTGTCAGAATGCCAGACTTTCCTTTCCAGCTCCCTCTTCTCCCAGAGGGGAGCGAAGCAAGTTTACTCTTATTTGGTAATCCATCCTATCCTCACATAAACAGCTGTACTGGCCACTTTGTGAGATTTCTGTGCGTGTGTGTGCGTGCGTGCGTGCGTGTGTGTGTGTGTGTATCACAACTGATTGCAATAACAGCGTTGGTAAACCCAACCCACACACACCTGATGCTGTCCACATACACAGCAACCAGATGAACGGGGTTCTGCTGAAGCAGCCACAGTTGCAGAAGGCAGAAGGTTTGAAAATTTCACACGAGCGCCACTGAACATTGAGCTGTTGTGTGTATGTATGTGTTTTGCAGTGTAACCAAGAGCAACAAATACCTCTCTGGGTTGAATATTTCATCCAGTGGCTCATTAGCTGAGTCTTTGCAATCATGTTTAGGTGAAAAGACAGTTTCACTCAGATATATACTATATATTTTTTTTCTAATCCCCCTCCTTTTTCCCCCAATTGTATCCAGCCAATTACCCCCATTCTTCCGAGTCATCCCAGTTGCTGCTCCACCCCCTCTGCCGATCCAGGGAGGGCTGCAGACTACCACATGCCTCCTCCGATACATGTGGAGTCGCCAGCTGCTTCTTTTCACCTGATGTTTTATCTTTTCTTCTTTTCCTTTTTTTAATCCAATAAACTAAACGAATATGACAGTTAATCCCACGTGATAGATTGAAATTTGGAGGGATGTAGTATAATCATGGTCTGTTAATAGTGTACACCGTTCTTTTAGGATGTGTAAAAGGGTAATCGGGTATATAATCTTGCACTTTCAGTCTCAGTTTTCCTTCTCTGTAAAGAGGAGTGCTACACCTTGGTGTCATCAGGCTTCGTTGGATGGACTGCATCCAGTCAAGGACTCCTAGCCTGTCTGTAAATTTGTTTTGGAAACTTTGTCATTACTCCTTACTCTTTTCTCCCTGCTACCCTGGGATACCCCCTGCTTACACACACACACACACACACACACGCATGCATAAACACAGAAGCACACAAATGCATATGCACTCGCATGCAAACACACAAGCACATGCTCACAAACATACACATGCAGTCTTGCACATAGCCACACTTGCACAGAAAGGCGTGTGTGCACAAACACACACACACACATATGCACATACATACACATATACCCATTCCACATAATCATACACATGCACTCTTGCACATAAGCACACATGCACATAAAGGCATGCACGCGCGCACACACACACACACACACACACACACACACACACACACACACACGCATTATTCCTCCCTCTCTCCCACTTCTTCTCTCCCTGTGTGAGTCTATGGCTCAGTTTCAAAGCAAACATCAGCTAAAAGGTTAACTCACTTTGTTCCTGCTGCCTTTGCCTTATTAAGTTATTGGATGAGCCGTTTGCAGACTACTCTGGTCACCCAGCATTTGGTTTGCTTTATATCAAGTGGTGTGAAATATGAGAGACAGAGAAAGATGGTACGGGTGTATATGTGTGTAAATGTGTAAGTGCCTGTGGCATACTGTCTTTCTGTGCACCTCCTCCAACCTATCTTTCTCTCTTATTCTTGTATTTGTGTGTGTGTGTGTGTGTGTGTGTGTGTGTGTGTGTGTGTGTGTGTGTGTGTGTGTGTGTGTGTGTGTGTGTGTGTGTGTGTGTGTGTTTGCAGGGTTGCAAAGGCCTTGAAGGTGGCACTGTATGAGACTCCAACGGGCTGGCGGTACTTTGGGAACCTGATGGACTCCGGCCGCTGCTCTCTCTGTGGGGAGGAGAGCTTTGGGACAGGTGGGAAGACTCGGAGGTGCACCACACTCAGTCACAAAGCCCTCAGCAATCCACCAAACACTTATTTCCTTGGATATTCTGGAAACACAGATCCAAGGGGCACACTGTGCACTAAATCATGACTTTATTGCATGTATGTGTACATACATCCATGCACGCAAGCATGCACTTTCTGGCAAATACATGCACGCATGCTTCTCTCTATCTCCGTTTCTCTATTTAGCTTGCTCTCTCTTTATATCACTCTCTCTCTCTGTGTCTCTCTCATAGCCTCAGACATACACCAACCTATTCTAGGTCCGTCCAGACTCTTGTCAGGGTTGTAAGTGGTGTATCTTGACTGCTTGTGTAGATCCAGTCATAGCAGTCTAATAGATGTGAGGGCTGTGACCCTGGCTGCATGTGTAAATAATCCCCATTCTTCTGCTATAAAAGGAGACAGGGGCTCCCTGAATCACCACAATATGCAGGCAGGCTTCTACTGGCAGCTGCTCTTGTGTGCACACACGCACACACATGCACATGCACACACACATGCACATGCACACACACACACACACACACACACACACACACACACACATATACACACACACACACATAAATACACATTGATACACATATCATTTTGAAGAAAAAATATACAATGTGCATGCACACACACACACGCATGCACACACACACGGGTCGCATGCACACACACAGAAATGCAAATGTTTACATCACCTTTTCCTCTCTCTCTCTCTCTCTCTCTCTCTCTCTCTCTCTCTCTCTCTCTCTCTCTCTCTCTCTCTCTCTCTCTCTCTCTCTCTCTCTCCCTCCCCCCTCTCCCTCCCTCTTAGAACATTTGATACTGTCTCCAATCTTGACCACAGCCCATCACCCCACCTACCTTTCCATGCTTGGACTTCTCTGTACATCTCTGACCATTCCCATTTTAAAATCTCCTCATTACTTTCTATTTTCTCTCTTTTTTCTCTGTTGTTATTCCTTTTTTTTCCCCTCCCCTTTTCCCATACCCCACTCCACCTTTGTTTTGACTCATTTTATGGACAAGCGAAAAGGGTGACACGAGAGGGAGGGGAACGAGCGTGCGGGTGTGAGGAGGAGAGCCGCAATAGGGAGGAAGCGTGAGAGGAGTGAAAGGGGAGATGGGAGAGTCCAAATATGAGAAGTATTGACAAGGGCGAGAGATGTGGAAGGAGGGGTGAGATGAGGAGGACAACGGACAATAGGAGTTGACTCAGCTATCCATGTAAGGCCAAAAGCTCAGAGGGAGCCCTGAGCAGTAAATCACCGAGGCTGCGCGCCATTTGTGCTCTTTCCCAGCTCTGGTGTAGTTACTCAGTCAAACGGCCTGCAACTTCTTTCACGCTTATTTGACCAGATCTGTCAATATGCGTCGCTTTGATTACTGTCTAGCGGTCTCCATGTGGACAGGTCCAACCCATTGCATGATTGAACTGAAAGGGGCAAAATGGCTGCATTCAAGGAGAGGAATGCCGACGAACACAAAATAAATTTCACCGCTTATTGAATTCATAGCAAAGGTTAGAAACAAAGTTCTGTGATTTGCTAATTATTAAAAGTTTTCTTTACCCCCCTTTTTTTTCTCTCCAACTGTATCCGGCCAATTACCCCACTCTTCTGAGCCGTCCCGGTTGCTGCTCCAACCCCTCTGCCGATCCGGGGAGGGCTGCAGACTACCACATGCCTCCTCCCATACACGTGGAGTCACCAGCCGCTTCTTTTCACCTGAGAGTGAGGCGTTTTGCCAGGGGGACGTAGCGCATGGGAGGATCACGCTATTCCCCCCAGTTCCCCCTCCCTCCCAAACAGGCGCCCCGACCGACCAGAAGAGGCGCTAGTGCCGCGACCAGGACACATACCCACATCCGGCTTCCCACCCGCAGAAACAGCCAATTGTGTCTGTAGGGACGCCCGACCAAGTCGGAGGTAACACAGGGATTCGAACCAGCAATCCATGTGTTGGTAGGCAACAGAATAGACCACTACACCACCCGGACGCCCCCTCCTTTTTTTTTTCTTTTGACTCAGAGTACATCAACAAGTCTACAGGCGGTTTCCTTATTAAAGCTCAGGCGTTTCAAGATGTAACTTGCTTTATTCATGATTTTGTTTTGAACATTTTCATAGCGCTCACAGATTGTGGACTGGCAACATTAATCTTGGTTCCTCTCCCTCCCTTCATGGAGGGCCAATTACCAAAGAGGAGCTGTAATGAAAAACAGTGAGGTTATGGTGCAGATGGAGAGAGGGCTGATCTTGTGGTTTCTTTGCACTGACAAGGAAATTAGATTTGATCGTTTTATGAGCCAAGTTAGGCACAGACCCCCTGTGTGTGTGTGTGTGTGTGTGTGTGTGTGTGTGTGTGTTCCTAGGTTTTTCTATCAAAATGGGGACATTTGGTTTTCCCAACTGGGAAGAAACTGATTTTTGGGTCAGTGGTTAGGTTTGGGTTAGGTCAAGGGTTAAGATTACGCATGTAGTTCTGATGGTTAAGAAACAGGTTAAGAGTGAGGGAATGAATATAAGCCTATGTAAGGTCCCCAAAAATGACCTAAACAGAGGTGTGTGTGTGTGTGGGGGGGCATTTGGTCCCAATTTTGATAGAAAAACCACCTAACAAATTGGGGACAAAAGTTGGTCCCCAATTGGGGGAATAAACAACTGATTTTTGGGTCAGTGGATAAGGTTGGGGTTAGGTTTGGGTTAGGTCAAGGGTTAAGGTTAGGCATGTCCTTCTGTTGGTTAAGGTTAGGGTTAAGAGCTAGGGAATGAATGTAAGTCTATGTAAGGTCCCCAGAAGTGACCTAAACAGGTGTGTGTGTGTGTGTGTGTGTGTGTGTGTGTGTGTGTGTGTGTGTGTGTGTGTGTGTGTGTGTAAAGGAGAGACAGGAGAGAGAGAGAGACAGACAGGGCGAGAGAGAGAAACGGGATTAATTGTTGGCAACTATCAATTTCCTAACAGCTGTATACTGGTACCGCCAGGATAACTAGGGCATGTACACCTGTTGTTTTCCAGGGGAACCACAACATCAAAGAATTACATGTAATGTAAAACAGAGAATGGAATACTTTGGTGCATCCCCCTCTTCCTCTCTTTCAAAATACCTCCCCGAAACCTATTTAGACATCAGTTTCTTGTATCCCCTTTAAGAAATACTTTGGAAATACTACGCAGATGGTCACTGAGAACAGACCGATAACTCCCCACTACAAAATATATTTGGGGTCAACTACACTCATCTGTGTGTGTGTGTGTGTGTGTGTGTGTGTGTGTGTGTGTGTGTGTGCGTGTTTAGATGTGGAGAGTAGAAGGTGTTACATACGCGGGTGTGTTACCGTGCCCAAGCACTACCCCCTGACATTGCGTTGAAGGGCCTTGGTCATGACATGAGTGCATTAGCCATCCATCCAGTCCAGAGTCTGAAAAGACATGGCGTTATAATGAGGGCCGGAGACTCGGGAGAGGAGCGCAGTACGCAAGTGTTGATTCCAGCTCCGGATAAACACACCAGCAGCTGTTAGGTGTAGCTGAACATCTCACTGAGGTTAAATTCCTTCCTACGGTTCATTGTTCAAATGCAGACATGAACAGCGATATTAGGGGACCATTCTTTATGGGCGCTATTAGGGACCTCTCGATTCGCAAAAAAAAAAAAAAGTGACAAATATTTCTTCAGCTCCAGTGTTTTCTTATTTTTTCTCACTGCTCACAAACAATAGAAGTTTTCCACATATTATAGGAGAAAATGCTAATTGAGATTAGCAGACAAGCTACTGTAAATATCCACCGTGTGTGGGTGTTATTGCACATGTCAGTCAGTTCCTTGCAAAACTTGACTTGTTGGAGTTATTACGCCTCAGCATGATGCTAAAGTTGTGTCAGGTGGAATATAAAACCTTGTCATACGGTGAAAATCGGTGACGGCCTGGCGACCTGTCCGGGGCGTTTCCCCGCGTTCCGCCCAATAACTGCTGGGATAGGCTCCAGCATCCCCACGACCCTGATTAGGATAAGCGGCTTGGAAAATGGATGGATGGATATGGTGAAAATATGACAAGGTTTTGTGTTGTCTCTGCTGTTCTGCCCACACAGAAAGAGTTCTGAGGAGTTTTGTCCTTTTTGCTTGATCTCTCCTTCTCCCTCAGGTTCGGACCACATCCGCGAGAAGGATGGCTTGTGGTCAGTGCTGGTGTGGCTGTCCATGATGGCGGCCAGGAAACAGGGCGTGGAGCATATTGTCAGGGAGCACTGGGCCAAGTTTGGACGCAACTATTTCTGCAGGTGACCGCTTAATCCAATCACCAAATCTGGAGCTGCTGTGTGCTCTGTGTTCATCTGTCCAGCCGCCTGACTCAGCCATCCTGGCTTTCTATCCATTCATCTACGCATAATTTCACTCTATTTTTAATGTCTTGCTCATGAAACCACTTCACTTGGATGAATTGATATGCCTTGTGTCTTTTCCAGTCCACTGCTTAAAGAGATAGATACAAGTCAACCACTTCATGAGAGGTTGTCCTCAATGCCCCCACCCCTTGCTCCACAAATCCCTCATCCTTTGTGACTCCCCTTAAAATCCAGATTTGTCCCCTGGGCATTCACCCTCTGCCCCTTCACCCCCCCCCCCCCAGTCACTAGGGGGCTAGTGACTGTGCTGCCTTCAACATGGTCTCTAGCCCCTATTTTAACTTCTCCCCTGTGAGAGGGACATAAAAAATTACATTAACCACTTTTCCCACTGGAAGCTATACTCCATATTCCCACACAGACCTTTTCTAATCTGCCAAGGACTTTCCATAGCACACAGATGGAGAGCACAGGCTAGAGCGGGGCAGGGAGGCCAAGCGATGGACCAAACACCAGAAATATCCTCAGTTCAGTAAAAGGGAGAAAGCCCTACATGAGTTAAAGGAAAATCTATCTATTAAAACTGACAGAACCTGTCTGCGGCAGATGTTAGCAACTGTATAGGAATGTAAACAGCCTCTGAAACAAGACTTCCCTTGTATTTGTGTATGTATGAGTGTGCGTGCGTGTGCATATGTGTGTGTGTCTTCGTATATTTGTGTGAGCCTCTGACCATTTTTTGTTTCCATCTGTGTGTGTGTTTGTGTTTGTGTTTATGCGTGCATGTGTGTTGTGTAATGGTCAGGTTCGACTACGAGGGCTTGGACCCCCGTGCAGCCTTCTACCTGATGAGGGACCTGGAGACAGTCATCTCAGACAAGGCCTTTACCAACCAGAAGTTTGCTGTCGGGGATCACATGTACAACGTGGAGCGGGCCGACAACTTCGAGTACATCGACCCTGTTGATGGAACTGTGGCTCGCAACCAGGTAGTTTTTGGTTCAAAAAAAAAAAAGAGGGTGAAAAAAAGAGAGGCTAGATCATGAGAGGAAATGAGAGCATGCTGTAATAGTGTGTGTGTGTGTGGGGGGGGGGAGCAGTGTGGAAGAGAACAGAAAAGAAAAAAAGCAGATAAGAGAAGAGAGCCAAGGAGAAGTGAACACTGGAGAGGAGGGCTGGACTAACCTCAAGAGAGGAGATCCGCACCTCTTCTCACAGCAGATGTCACAGATCTGATCTGCTCTGTGCCACAGACACCACAGACAGGAAGAGACCAGAGTCCAAGGAGAATTGTTGGAGGATGAAGGAAGACGTGTGGATGCTCGAAGCAAATAGGGGGCAGTTATGTTATATATAATGTCCATACACTGCTCACTTGCCCAGCCCAATCCACTGAAATTTGCTGGAAGGTTGTTAGTAGGCTGGCCCGAGAGGTCCCTCTCTCCAACACACACATGCGAACATGCACACAGCCATCATCATCTCCCAAACCAGACCACCCAGTGAGCTGCAATGCTGAGTCACCAGTGTAGCTCCATGTTTGGGCGTTGCAATTGACCTTCCTTTTAAATTTATAACACGTGCACGCACGCACGCACGCACACACACACACACACACACACACATACATACAACTTTATATTGCACATAGCACATTTCATGCAATGCAATATAATTAAATATACACTATATATATATATATATATATATATATATAGCCTAAAAGTCTGAATGCAAAATAGAAACACACACCGCATACATATTTAGACATACAACTACAGTTACGTACTCTTTTTCCACAGTTTTTGTTCAGTGAGGACATCTTCCCCTCTTAGTACTCTGTAGTCCCCCCCATCATCTCTCTCTCTCAACCTCTATCCCTCCCTGTCACGGACATTTATCCAGCTGACTCCCCCTGTTCTGCCTGGGAATGTGTGGAAACTCATCACTGGCGTCGGCGCATCTTAGGCTGCAGTCCCGCCTAATACCACACACACACACACACACACACACACACACACACACACACACACACACATACACAAATATATGTTATATAAATACACACAAACATTTACACACACATTCACAGTTAAGCAAGCGCACATATGTACATGTACACATTGTACATGCATACATACACTAATGCAAATATGTGCACTGTTCATCGATACACATCCATTGTGCGTTTTTCGCAGGTACAGAATGTGACGCATGTCCATGAGCCCTTTTTTAAGTGTTCACATTTGTCTTTGCCAGCGAGTTTATGTCTACAGTTTGTCTGTCACCCTTTGCTCTGTGTCTGGTCAGAGCCTAAAGGGATGAGCCCCCAGCCATCCGCTGCTGCCTCAGTGAGCACGCTCCACAGGGTAACAATGGCCTCAGCAGCTCCAAATCTAGTTAGTGTCACCCTAAAATGTGACACTGTCTTTCCCCCCGCTGGTAAATCCTCCACGTCCAAGCCACCCTTGAGTGTATTATTAAAGCACACATTCCTGTCAGGACAGGAATGTATCAGCTGTTCTCTCTCTCTCTCTCTCTCTCTCTCTCTCTCTCTCTCTCTCTCTCTCTCTCTCTCTCTCTCTCTCTCTCTCTCTCTCTCTCTCTCTCTCTCCCTCTGTCTCTCTCCCTCTCTCCGTTCCTTTCTGCAAGGCTGTCTTTTTGAAAGGGTAAGGAGGAACAGTGTCAGTTGTCACACACACACACGCAAGAATTGTGGGGCTTTACAGAGCAATGGCGCGACACTCTTCATAGTCTGCTACTGGATGTCTGCTGCATTAGACCGCATACAACCTTCCGTTCTCTTCTTCTCCATCTCTATGGTTTTGTTTTTTGTTTTTTTTGTCTGTCCATCCGTCCGTCTGTGTCTGTCCATCCGTCTGCCAGTCTGCCTGCCGGTCTGTCTCCCAGACATGCGTGCGAGCACCCACTATGTGTGACTGGTATGCACTCTGTCCAGGGCCTCTGAGCTGCGTGGAGGACAATGTTTTTAACAGGCATTAGTCAGCTTCCTGATAACAGCCTCTCTATTGTTAGAGATGGACAGACACACAGACAGATGCAGGCAGGCGGACATCTCTCATTACCTCTGTCAGTCATGAACTAGCCTTTGTAATACTGGCCTCCCTACCCAAATTCAGATTAGGAGGAGGTAAAGTGCTTGTAGACTTTTCCATTTCATCTCAAGGACTGTGCATGTTAAGTCCCAATTTTCAGAAGAAAATGGATCTTGGTCCAACACCGGGCTGAGAGCTACAGCAGAAATATTCTTTCTTGTTCCAAAACAAAAATGAAATCCTGGCGCTCGACCCCTAATCTCTCAGTGTCTGTGTTGTTCTATTAGTGGGTGTGTGTATAACCTTGTGTTAGTGTCCTGTTCACGCGTTGATTTCGCTGGTCACGACACGACTTGGTCAGCATGGCTTATATTTTCATTCTTTATCTGGTGCATGTTTTACAATTATGTTTTTCTGAAAACATACCGTAGTGTGGGCTCCTTTCCCTGGTCTGGTCTTGTGCTCTGCGGGGATAAGGACATGGGGCTGAGGAATGTAGGACAGATAAGACTCATCACATATCCATTAGTCAAAGAGTCTTATCTCCTAATGTCAGCCAGCCAGAAACATAGTTCCACCTCACACAAACATGTCCTGTTTTCCACTTATATATGTTAGGTTTACATTGAAGAACGGGATAAATGCTCAAAGGATGTTGAAGCACGTCCAAATCTTAGTCTGGGGCAGTGCAAAATTGTCCTGAGTTGCCAGAATTTGACTGCAAGATAATTGGGATAGTATAGTATTGTTGAGCATGCTCCATCAACAGTAAGTTTAGTTTGGCTCACATAAAGTTTCTAAGAATAGTGCTGAGCACTGAACTAGTGATCACTGAGCAGTTCACATAAATAACCCTTATGGACGTTACCATCCGAGCTACGAGTAGCACCAGTTTATTACAGTCCATGTAATGCTTTAGACTCTAGTGACATCTAGCGGATGGTTGCAATAGCTGCATTTTATAATGGTTACCTCAGTCTGATATCGATCCTCTTAAATTACTTTCTTTGCTGACTTTACCACTTTTTTTTCTTTCTTTCTTTCTTTTTTGGCAACTCATAATACATTAAATCCCCACACTGATTCTTGAAACTTCGGGGGAAAACATTTGCCACTATAAAATTGCTTATTGAAAATGTATAACATTTTCTTATTTAAAATAATCAGGGTTTATCATCTGAGGATCTTTTGCGCAAATGTAACATTTTTTATGTTTTTTCTTTTTATTTTATAATTTTATAATTTATATGATTCTATGATTATCCATTACCCACAAAATCAGTTGTCCTCAGACAAGAGATTATAATTTCAATTTTATAAAAATTGAAAATAAAATAACATTTTATATATATATATATATATATACATATATATATATATATACATATATATATATATATATATATATATATATATATGCCAGATGAAAGAGTATATATATACTTAAGGCAATGAAATAAAGCAACCACATGGTCAACTATATTCCCCAGGACCCAATTTCCACCCTCCAGATCTGCTAAATGCAACATGGTCAAACAAACTCTTGTAAGTTTGCTATTTTTTTCAATTATTTTTACATATTTATTGATGTTGCTACTGTCACAACCATGACTTGTCACCACTGTTTAATTTGTATTGAAAGAATTATTTTAAATTATGACATAACATAAATGTATGCATTTTAAGTAGAGGCCAGAGGCAGCTAGCAACAGAGGGAAAACAAGATGGCTCCTGTATACAACTCATGCTCGTCATGTAATAACGTGTTGGTCGCCACCGTCAGACGTCATCACCATCAGGTTTCTGTCTGGCTGTGGTGACACATGGTTGAACGGTGATAACAAGAACATCAAAATCATGATCGCCAGTTCGAATCCCCGTGTTACCTCCGGCTCGGTCAGGCGTCCCTACAGAAAACAATTGACCTTTCGCAAAGTCCCGCCCCCCTTAGTTACTGTTGCTATGCCCGTCAAGCATTTCAGAACTATCCAGGAAGTAGCCGGAAAACACCAAAACATGAAGGAAGAAATCAGCGCATTGTGTGGGTAAAAGTAACAGTAATAATACGTTAGCTGTATTAGCTATCAATAATAGCTAGTAGCTAGCTTAGCTTGGAGCAGACAGGTATTTTTGTTGATTTTGGATGGATGAAGCTGGCCATGGGGTCTGCTATACTGCCAAATCTATTGCCCAAATTGCGCTTCTTGCGTTCTGGGTTTCGGGAAGGGAAAGAAAATTACACCCCCTCCAAACTTTCCACATATCTAGTATCCGATTTGCAGATCCCATAGGCACACCGTTTCAGCATTTTGTTGTGTGTTTGAAAGCTTGACGGACCATTGCTAAGGTAGGATTGGACAAGCACCGTTCTGGGGCGGTACTTTGCGAAAGGTCAATTGGCCGCATCTGCGGGTGGGAAGCCGGATGTGTGTCCTGGTCGCTGCAGTAGCGTCTCCTCTGGTCGGTCAAGCTATTCCTCCCACGCGCTACGTCCCCCTGGCGAAACTTCTCACTTTCAGGTGAAAAGAAGCGTCTGGTGACTCCACATGTATCGGAGGAAGCATGCGGTAGTCTGCAGCCCTTCCCGGATCGGCAGAGGGGGTGGAGCAGTGACCGGGACGGCTCGGGAGAGTGGGGTAATTGGCCAAGTATAATTGGGGAGGGGAAAAAAAGAAAGGGGGGGCAACATCCAAATCATCATCAATAGAGGCCTGAATATAATTTATGATCACAATAAATAGTAATATAGCTTGTAATGTTTTATTAGCCACTTTATTTCTTCCTGCATAATTTCCCCTTTATTTCTTCCACACACAGGCCTACGATATTTCCTTACTGCATGTATCCCTAATGACTAAAACCATGAATGAATTTAGTTCCACCGTTTCATAATCATTTTATTTCACCAAATTAAACATAATTCAATTCATAGTAATTTTGCACAATTTTATAGTAATTCCGTTAAATTCTATTTTTTATGTCTTTCAAAACCATTTAAAACTATAATTATTTAAAACTCAGTTATTCATCCTTCTGTGCTTTACGTCCGTTTTATGTCAGAGCACCAAAACCATCAGATCGAAAGACCAATGCCAGTACCATGAAAATGCAGATCTGATGTTTGAGGTCCTAAGAGTACATGGTATTGTCAAGTCTATCAAATTGGGGGATAGCTTTGAACTTGTGTGTTCTCAGACAAACGAGGCATGTCTTGTGCGTTCCTGCGCCCGGTGTCTCCACAAGCACGCACTTCCCACCCCACAGCAAGAGTGGACTGATGTTGAATGGCAGCAATGGGAACAAGTTCAGGACCAAACAGCAGATGGACGTCAGTACAGTGTGACTTGTGCGGTACAATGGCACACTGGCAGAGCTCATCAAACTGTATGAAGACAAAGTAAAGACTGAGACAACAACACGTATACTTGGTTCAGAACCAGCCCAGAGAATACAGCAGCATGATACAGAACTGCAGTGAAAGCACTGTCTGTGGACTTTTCTGAGGCATGTCATGCCATTTTGGTCAGAACCTCCCACAGCTCAACCTGCACACTGGCATATACTGCCCAAAAGAAGAGAAAGCAGGATTTTGTACAATATCAGAATCCAAGCAACAGGATTCTTCTGCCATTTGGATTCACATGGAACCAGTCCTCTGAGATATTCGTTCAAATTTTCCAAAAAATTACACCATTCACTTTTGGTCAGGAGCAGTACAAAAACAAGAAGAACTTCTCTCTCCTCTGCCATGTCCCTCAACAATGGGTTTCTAGTAGGAATACGCCGATACTAGTATCGGGTATTGGTCCGATACTGTCCTTGTGTACTCATACTTGTACTCGTAAAACTACTCCGACAACTGCACCCGATACCTGGCTAGACAATTCCAGTGGAAATTGTGAAAAGTTTTCCAACATTCGTACGGGAAGAGGAAGAGACGGAGCCAGATAGATAATGCAGAGCGATAACCCACAAGCAGACAAACAGGTCAATGGGTCCAAACAGAGCAACAAATGACAAAGTTCCAAGCGTGTGTAACTTGGATAGTTGCAGACAGCCAAGGGACAGACGGGGCGCGTCACTAATGCTTTAACAACACGGGGATTCGAAAACTCAGCGGCATCTGCTGGTGGGAAGCTGGGTGTGGGATTGTGTCCTGTTCGGGGGGGGGGGACTGGGGGGAATAGCGTGATCCTCCCACGCGCTATGTCCCCCTGGTGAAACTCCTCACTGTCAGGTGAAAAGAAGCGGCTGGCGACTCCACATGTATTGGAGGAGGCATGTGGTAGTCTGCAGCCCTCCCCGGATCGGCAGAGGGGGCGGAGCAGCAACCGGGACGGCTCGGAAGAGTGGGGTAATTGGCCGGATACAATTAGGGAGAAAAGTAAAAGAAACTCGAGCCAAACCAAAAGCCAGTTGAACTGAAAAAGTCATCAGAAACGAGATGGGCTTGTCAATACTGAGAACTGTGGGCATACAGAAAACCCTGCCAGCGATCCGTGCAACTCTGGATGATGTTGTCAAACAATCAAACTCTCGGAGGGAGACAGAGGCAAGGGGGAATAAAGGCAACGATAGACGGTCAGTTTGCTCTTCAACTCACGTTATTTGAGGATCTGTTTCACACCACCAAATTCTTGTCTGACCACTTACAATCCCCAGATCTGCAGCTTGCATCTGCAATGGATCTTGTTGAATCTGATTAAATCTCTCTCAGAAAAGTGAAACGAGAAGTCGGGGAATGACATATGGGACAAAGCGCAGACCCTGACCTCAAAGGCTGGCGTTTCCATCCGGCTTAGACAAGAGAAGAGACAGGCTCAGCAACCGAACCGCCTAGAGGGATTCATAGTTGATTCTCCAACAGGAGAGCACTCACCAATCAACTCCACCGCTGACATGTGTAAGCACTGCTTCTATCCTCTCATTGACAGACTTGGCATGCAACCACACGCAACATAGATGCTAGTGGTGCACAGGTCAGGTTGTTTTTAATACCTGCACCCACTCAACCCATTACGAGAGCTAATCCGCACCGCCCAACCCACAAAAATATGCGTTAATAAACCACCCGAATGTGGCCTGACCGGCAAATCTCCAAATTTAAACTAGGTTACAGCAAAGTGAGCATTGTTGCACTTTTTGTCTTTTGGGCTGTTTTCCTAGGATAAGAGACTGATTGCAAGGGCTAGCCTATTGTATCTCAGCCTAATAGCATCTGGGTCTAGGCTGCTGAATAAACAGACGAATTGTTCCAAATGGTGTTCTCTGTTGTTGAATAGCAACAAAACAAGTAACCTATCATTAAAGACATAAACTCTCTCTCTCTCTCTCTCTCTCTCTCTCTCTCTCTCTCTCTCACACACACACACACATACACAGAACCAGCGCATGGGCTGTGCGACCGCACAGGGCCTCGCGCCTGGCCTGCAGCCCTGCGTTTTTTTGGGGTTTTTTTTTTAAATAATTTTTTTATGACTGTTCTTGACCCAACACACTTCTAAAATAAAATTCCTGTGTCAATTCAATTATGCATAGTCAAGGTCACATGAAGAAATCTAACAAATTATTCAGTTTTTTTTTCATTTTCGATACTGCTTCGTTACCTAGTGCGTGCCCCATCTCACTGCTCACTGCGAGGAAGGAGAAGGGGAAACAACGCGGCCGCATGATCGCGTGACCGATTTCGTAAACACGAGTCAGATTGCTGAGAAAAGGGAAAAAAATTAAGAAGGAGGAAGAATTTCCTGAGTCGCTGCGAGGATCGCTGGATAGATTTGTCAGATGTAGCGGCTGAGCAGGTGTCCAAAGCTGGCGGGTGCATGTGACTCTGACCGTAGGCTACGTGTAATGACCGGTCTGAGAAGTGGCCTAAAATCTGAATGAAATGTAGGCTGTAGACCTGAAATATTGAATCGTAACGTACTGTCATACTTCAACATGCCAAAATAAAGTGACAGCTGAGCCGACTTGATGATGTAAAGCCAAGAGTTTTAAAGTTGATATTTTTTTCCTTTGAAAGAATATAATTGTAAAAGTCATAGCTGAGACTATGTGCACGATAATGCTGTGTTATTCTGCTTGTTAAAAATGTATTACACAAGATTATGTGTGCAGTAGAACTAAATGGTAAATGGACTGTGTTTTATACAGCGCTTTTCTAGTCTACTGGCCACTCAAAGCGCTTTACAGTGTATGCTTCACATTCGCCCATTGGGGCGACACGGTGGCCCAGTGATTAGCACTGTTGCTTCACAGCAAGAAGGCCCTGGGTTCGAACCCCAGGCCGTCCCAGGTCCTTGCTGTGTGGAGTTTGCATGTTCTCCCCGTGTCTGGGTGGGTTTCTCCGGATGCTCCAGTGTCCTCCCACCATCAAAAAAACAAAAAAGACATGCATGTTAGAGTTAATACTCCTGTCTGTGCCCCTGACCAAGGCAGTAGTAAGAAATAACTGGAGTTGGACTAATAAAGAGTATTCTATTCTATTCACCATACGCTGATGGCCGAGGCTGCCATGCAAGGTGCCAGCCTGCTCATCAGGAGCAGTTAAGGGGTCAGTGTCTTGCTCAACGACACTTCAACATGCTCTCCACAGGAGCCGGGGATCGACACAGCGACCTTCCGATTACTAGACTCCCCGCTGTACCTCCTGAGCCATGCCGCCCCATAAGCTAGAATAGCTATGTGCATGTGACCATGATTCCTGTGCATGCTTGTCAATAAGCAAGGCCTCGCATGTCAAGTGCACACACACACACACACACACACACAAAAGCCTCTTCTTTCTGACCAAAAAGAGTTTTGGCGGTGTAAGCAAATGCTACGGAAACCTCTTAGGGAAAAATAAAACTCGTAGGTGAAGCCTCAACATGCTCAAACACATGCATTGACCAAAACAACAATCGCAAATGGATGATAAAGCTGCTTGTGTGTGTGTGTGTGTGTGTGTGTGTGTGTGTGTGTGTGTGTGTGTGTGTGTGTGTGTGTGTGGTGTTTGAGAGAGAGAGTGACAGAGGGGAAGAGAAGCTAGACTAGTAACGCACAGCCTAGTCTATTGCACGCCATGTTTCTGGAAGCTGTTTTTTTAACTTACTCGGAATGGTGCTTTGTCACTTTTTGAACCACTTCCTTGAACCCGTGATATTTTCTAGTAAGCTTACCCGAACCCGCCCAACCCTCGGGTTGTAGGTCAACCCGTGAATCACTAACACGCTGTTGATGTAGCAGGTAAAAAAAAAAAAAAACAACCCCGCTCTGCCCCACTTACATGACACGCCGTGTCCATGCCTGGCACTAAAGATAACACACCATTTCCATTGTTCTGCTGCAGTTGTGTGTTGTACTGAAATCCACTGAATGTGTGTTACAGCCTACATTTAAGTGAAACGTGTGGCAGTGCCATGTTTGTTCAGAAAAACACAAAGTTGATATCAGCAAAAGCATCATGTTGTATATTTAATTTTTTACAGTCAGAAAGTAAAGAAAAGCTGATGAAAATAAAAGATGTTTTCTAAGTCGTTAGAGCTGTAATGATATTATTAAGTATTCATATCAGTACTCAGTATTGGCAAATGTTAGTACTTGTACTTGGTCTGGGGAAAAAAAAGTGGTATTGGTGCATTGAAAGGGTGAGATCGCAGATACAAGCGGCTGAAATGAGTTTCCTCCATAGGGTGTCTGGGCTCAGCCTTGGAGATAGGGTGAGGAGCTGGAGCTCGGACATCCGGAGGGAGCTTGGCGTAGAGCCGCTGCTCCTTCACGTCGAAAGGAGCCAGTTGAGGTGGTTCGGGCATCTGATTAGGACGCCTCCCGGGCGCCTTCCTTTGGAGGTTTTCTCAGGCAGGTCCAACTGGGAGGAGAGCCCGGGATAGACCCAGAACTCGCTGGAGGGACTACATGCCCAATCTTGCTTGGGAACACCTTAGGATCCCCCCGGAAGAGCTGGAGGGCGTTGCCTGGAAGAGGGACGTCTAGTGTACCCTACTTAGCTTGCTGCCCCCGCGACCCGACCCCGGAGAAGCAGCTGATGATGATGATGATGATGACGGTGCATCCCTAGTTTCCAGAGGACAACCTGTAACTTCACCATTTCACATGGGAAGGGAGCTCCAGGTGGCATTGTGGGAACTGTGAAAAGAACTGCAGACAGCCTTGTACTACAGGCGGAATGGCATTGTGGATGGCAGGATCTTCCATGAGATGGAGAAGCCTTTGCAGTACTCATCACTATCATATTGCTGAAGGTGGCATGTAGACATATGATGTCCTCGTTTCTCAACCACTAAAACCTGTACCAGCAACGAGGAAAATCCATCAGGTCACACCTGACAGAAACCGCATCCATTGCAGATCAATGTCATTTTTCTGCAGTGAGCCACAGATGTACCAGTGTTTCGGCCCAACAACATTTCAGTTGACTGAAAACACAGATGCCAGGGTACATGCTGAGGAGAATGATGGCCCTACCAAAATGGGGGAAAGAACAGAGGGTCTTTGGCAATGCTGATGGAGGAAATGAGCAGGAACCCCAGAGTGGTCCTAATGGGACTACAACAGCTCAGATATATCTGCTGATATCATTAATTGTGGAGATTGTCTTGCAGTCATTTATAACCAAAATTGGTGGTTAGAAAAAGGCTGTCACTCGTCATCAAGATGTTCACGTGGAGTTTTTCCCACCCTCATGGGCCCAACATGCGCTTCCATCCAAAACCAGGTGGAGAGGAGATGTGCTTCATACCAGTTGAAGATATTTTAGTCAAACTGATGGAGCCATCATCACCGGGTCATGCAAACAGGATGAGGGAGATCTACCACCTGTCTGCTGAAGTCGTGGTCTTCATAGAGGAGGAGCATATTATATATTTATATATATGTGTGTGTGTGTGTGTGTGTGTGTGTGTGTGTGTGTGTGTGTGTGTGTGTGTGTGTGTGCGTGTGTTTTCTGATGTTAATGCTTAAACATTGCAGTTGTGCTGTATTTTTAATTCTGCTGTTCACCGTTGTTGTTAATATTTACAGAAGGATAAAATGTATACAGCAAATTGTTATCTGTTGTACCAAATTGTTAAATAAAGTCATTAAGCATGGAAGCATTGACTTGAGTGGTGAAAAGGTTGGAATTTTTTGTTGTAATTAGGCCGCTGTCACCACCGTCAGATGGGACTTAATTTGTTTTAAATGAATCTTTTCCTCCAGTGCAGCTGAGTCATTAAAGTGATTGTCTTTTTAAGATAAAAGATGTAGGCTATTTTTTGTCCCAAAATTGTTATTTTGTATATTTAATGGTAATGATACAAGTTGCATGATGTAAGAGTCTTTGAAGGAGTACACGTGAAATACTATTAAAAAAATGAACAAAAGTGAATTGTTCAACATTCAGCAATGAAATCATTTATATGAAATCAAAGCTCTAAATCTATACAAGACTAAATAAATAGGGATAAGTTTTTGTTTCTGGCTGACTTGACATAAACTAAGTAATGACAGTAAAAACACACATTTTATGGAAGAAAAAAAATTACAAAATCGAGAGGTTGCACCGAAATGTTGCTTGATTGCCGAGAGCTCGTTCTATAAACATGTAAGTTTAGATTTCTTAACGTTTCAATTTTTTTTTCCTTTGCAAAATTAAAACCTTTCAGAATCAGTGCCCAAGATTTAAGATCATTCAAATGACTTACCAAAAATCATACTTTCATTTTGTTTCCTTTTAATTACATCGCATTTTGCCAAGTAGTTTTTCACTGTTGTCTATTTATGTTGTGGTGTTAGAAACTTTGTATGTACATCCAAAGTTAACTGTCCTCCAATTTCTCTCACGTTCATCTCTAGGGTCTGAGAATTGTCTTTACCGACGCTTCCCGTCTGATTTTCCGGCTGAGTGGGAGTGGGGGGGGAGCGGGGGCCACCATCCGCATATACGCTGAGAGCTTCGAGAGAGACCCCGAGAGACACAGCAGAGAGACACAGGTACAGAGGTGGCATGTGTGTTGTCTTTGTTTAGTTCATTTGCATGTGTATTTGTCATTGGCTGTCTTGCTGAAGACTGTAGTGCAATCAGAAGACTTTAAAAACATTGCTTAGTTATTATTGCCGCCACCGATTGACTTCCCCGCATCGAATTTTGATTTAATTTCTCTAAATTAGCCATTCTGTGCCTGGGATTCGGTAGTTTAGCAATCATAAAACATATTACATGCAACCTTTATTGAGCTGATTGGAAACAGTAGTGGAAATGACAGTTATGGTTACTTTTTCTTTGCTTGACATTTTTACTCTTGTTTTTTTCTTTTATACTTACGAATACCAATAATTTGTCCTCGAAGCAACACTTGGTCCTGGAATGAAAAGCCACGACCGTATGTCTCACATCTTCTTGTGACCACAGTCCTGGTGTTGACTCATAGACTTTGAAGCAATTAGCAACAGTGGCTGCCTCTGTGATTTTAGTGGTTTGGCTCGTACTTGGTAGCGGGCTAAGTACACTGCACTTTAACCATACCCAGGGGTTGTAAAGTTATAGACATTATGGCTATATCGCCTCGTCTAAGGCAGGCCAACTACAAGGTTCTGTCAGTCAACAAGGGCTTTTGTTCCCAGGGTTATCCTAAATAAGAGGACTTCTTAACTTTCATCCAAAAACCAAACCGTCGGCTGTGTTCGCATCTGTGTCCCAACGCTCACGTCACATCGTAAAAGTCATCCTCTGTGGTGTTTTACACAGTTTCCGACTATTTACGTTGTGTGTGTGTGTGTGTGTGTGTGTGTGTGTGTGTGTGTGTGTGTACACGATGTTTTTCTATCCTAATGGGGACCAAATGTCCCCATTAGGATAGAAAAACCTGAAATCACCTAACTTGTGGGGCCATTTTATGGGGCCCCACAAGTAACAGGGTCTATTTTAGGGTTAGGACTTGGTTTTAGGGTTAGAAGGTTAGAATTAGTTAGGCTACGGTTAGGGTTAGGCATGTAGTCTGCATGGTTAAGGTTAGGGTTAAGGGCTAGGAAATGAATGTAGTCAATGAGGAGGCCCCACAAGTATAGTTTTGCAAGCATATGTGTGTGTGTGTGTGTGTGTGTGTGAGTGTGAGTGTGTGTGTGTCTGTGTGTGTGCCTATGTGGTATCTGAGAGCACAACCGTATAATGTTGTGTCGGGGCAAAGGAACTCCATAACAATAAACCTCCTGATTATGTCGCTGTCTGAGTGATAAGGTACAGCAGCAGCAAAGTTCTGATCTCTTAAAAATGATATAAGCAGTCTCTGAAACAAAGCTATTTCGAGACATGTAGGACACAGTATCGATGCAAGTTGTGAACATGTCATAAAGAAGATAAGATGCACATTGACATCCCTTTATTTGCTCCGAGTGCTGGTAGTCAGGATGTTTATGTGTGTCAGGTTGTTGGAAGGCCAGCAGATAAAGGCGATACTTGTTTGAGATGCTTTGTAACGCCAGTCCCAAAGCAATCACAGACCAACACAAGTCCATTTATCCATCACTTATATCTTTATTTCCCCCTGTGCTGACATGGTCAGCTTCTTATATACTGATATTATGAGTGGAGTATCTGTTCACTGACAATAACTAGATGATAAAGCAGGCTAATAACTGCATGATCTTGCAGTGCATGTTGCCATTGTTTTGCTGAAACAAGCTGGGTCATCTACAGGGCCCTGTAGATGACCCAGCTTTCTTTTTTAAAACTATGGAATTACTATGGCTCTGCACATGCATTGTGCTTTTAGACACCAGAGTTCAAATTTATATCTACCATACATGCTACCATACACATTGAAGCTCGGGACTTTTCATTTGCATATTATATTGATGACTATTGTGATAATTCAATTGCAAAGACAATGCTAAATGCTGTTGTAAGAAGCAACTTTTTTCCCACATAATTTTGCATGAGTGAATCAGTAAAGCAAATGACTGTCTTCCAACACAATCATTCATTAGAGTTTCTGAGGCTTCAGGTGTGATTAATAAGTTTTACCATTTGTTTGTTTTTAGTTGACAAAAATGCATCATTAACTACAATATGAAATGCCCGTCCACTTATTTGGTTTATTTTTACATTTTGTTGCTAGACCCTTGGACTAATTCACTCTGAAAAAGAAAGCTATGTATTCATTTCTTTTACACCACCCCATAATGAAAGCACATTGCCAGGCCTGTCAAGTGGCAAGCTATGGGAAGGCTTAGTTCATTATTTATCTGAAAATAAGTACCTCAGGAATGCTCAAACCAAAGCTGTTTGCTCACACATATATACTTCTTGTACTTATATTTTAGTTGAAATGTAAAATCTGACTCAAATTCACTCCTCCAGCCTATCCAATGTTTGGATTTCCAACTTAAATCGACCAAATTGTAACATTACCAGCGTCAGAATAGATGAAAAACTTGTGATTACACATCACATATTGCTTGCTCAAAAAAAATTATATCAGGATAACAATTATTAGATCAAGAGGTGTCATACACTTTGAGTTAGGGGTGCTACCATCAATTAAACCACTGTTAATGGCTTAATTAATACTTATTAATAATAATTAATGGCTTAATTAAACCAGTCTTAATAGCTGGTAAGCATATGCTCATGCATATGCATGATGTGCATATATATATTTTTTTTTAAATATTTTATATATATATATATATATATATATATATATATATATATATATATATATATATATATATATATATATATGTACATATATAAGCCCTTACTTTTTCAAAATGAGCCCCAGTCCGTCCCTCATTGGTTGTAATGTTCCTGATGTTACTTTTCAAATGTTTCCTATCCTCCCATTGGTTGCTGTGCACCACAACTAGGGGTGTGGATAGCATTTATTCGCTGGGTGTTTTTCTTTGTTGTATAGCCAACTTGGCAGCTGATGAGTGTGTGACGCACGAAACAGCCTTGTACTGCTATAAATTCGTTTTTTAATTTGTTTCCCTACATCTATCTTAATATATATAAATGCACAATATAATAGGCATATGCTTATGCATATGCCTATTATATTATGCTGGTAAGCATATATATTAAGAGATAGGTACACTATGCTAATTGGGATGTAAGAGCTGGTATTATTACAAGTTTTTGTTGAACAGTTTACACAGAAACTGTTCGCCAGTTGTTGCACTGTCAGCAATGCACCTGTGTTTGTTGTAGGTGGTGCTGGGTCCTCTCATTGCTATTGCCCTGAAGATCTCCAACATCCATGACAGGACAGGACGCCGTGGCCCTAATGTAATCACCTGAACAAACAACCAAAACACAACACAATCACGTATGCCTGCACAAGCACACACACATCTTCCTGCACACCATGCCCGCACACACGCATGCACTCACGCGCACACACACACACACACACACACACACACACACACACACACACACACACACACATAAACAAACATACAAGTTTGTGTGCACACACATGACAAATTGTCTTGCCCTGTAATGCTGTACCCTGTTTCACATCATTTCTCTGTTCCTTGGAATCCTCTCCTCTTTTCTGTCTTGTCTCTTTAAGGCTTATATTTGTTGGCCAAACAAATGGAGGCTATCTTTTTAATTATATTCAAAGAAACAAGCATCAAAACAAATTTAAAATGCATTATGCCAAAAAGTGCATGTAATTCCTCTATGGATTAATTATGAATGTAATATATGATGAATATATACACCAAAGACATTAAATATTGAAAACACTGTACATTACTGAAGATAATACTTATAAATGGTGCAGAATGCTCTGATGTTTGTGCCTCACACAGAGGTTTTGACTAAGGAAGTCCAAGGACGTTGTTTCCATTCACTTCACATTGTTTTTGTTTTTTTTTATTTTGTCATGTTTAGTCAGTTCTCAGTGTTCAGAATGCTTAATCCCATCCACTAATATGCAGCAGTAATCACATTTTTATCAAAGGTTGAAATAGGCCTGACGCTGCATCACAGTTTGGATATCGACACGAATTAATTTACAATTATTGGATGTCCGATGTAAAGTGGAGATAATGCATATCATGTGCTATGACGGGCAACCTTAAACAATCCCTCTCTCGTGTACTTTATTCCCTAAGGATAGGGTATTTATGCAAACTGTGAAATACCCAGCTGCCTTAGCAAAATGAAGTTACAGGGAACAAATTTGAATCATCAAAGTGATTGAGAAAAAAATACATCTTAAAAGTGCATGCTACTTTTTTATTTTTATTTTTTTTGTCATTTGTTTTGTTTGTCTGTTGTGCCCTCTGGGAAAACCATATAACTGTATTTAAAAAAAATTTTTTTTTTATCCAAATAAAATTTTCTGTGTGTCATCCTCTATTTTTTTGCGTAGTGTTGAATCAGACTGTAGCCATACCGTCATTCTTAGGCAATTTTTCTTAACCTATTTGGGGGTCGGGTTCACTCTTGTCAGTCAACCATGTTGACCGAATATCATTTGAGATTTTTTTGGATTTTGAGATACTTTATTGATCCCCGTGGGGAAATTATGCTCTGCGTTTAAGCCGTCCTAGCTGTGTAGCTAGGCACAGTGGGCAGCCGCTGTGCAGCACCCAGAGACCAACTCCAGTTCGTCTTGCCATGCCCCGGTCAAGGGCACAGACAGGAGTACTAACCCTTACATGCATGTCTTTTTTATGGTGGGGGAAAACTGGAGCACCCGGGGAAAACCCACCTCAGACACGGGAAGAACATGCAAACTCCACACAGAGGATGACCTGAGATGACCCCCAAGGTTGGATAACCCCGGGGTTTGAACCCAGGACTTTCTTGCTGTGAGGCGACAGTGCTAACCACGGGGCCACCGTGCCGCCGCTAGAATACTTCAAAAATAAAAAATAAAAAAGTTGCAGGCCTTTATTCATTGTACACGGCCCCTGCTGTGAAGTGTGAGAGTTGTTTGTGTCAAGATAAGAAAGAGATCTTTACACAGCGTAGATGGGAGACAGGGAACAGGATCTCATAAACACATTTGATTGCAGTCATTAGGGGGCTGAGGAAATGTCAGTGGATATCCGTAAGGATACGTTCATTCAGTCTGGCACACATTACCCGCGGGTTATTGCCCCATTCAATGTTTTTATGATGATGGGTCGTGTCAGCATATCCGTGAAAATCAGTCCCTTTCGCTACCTCTCGGTTTCTTGCAAGCAACTTAAAGTATTAGTTCGTGCTTGAGTTGAAGATGCTGATGGCCGGCTGAATAGTGTCTAATGGGTACGTTGGAGAGGAAGTCGCTAATCACAAGTCACAGGCTACTTACTGTATGCGTTCAAGAGACCTACTTATAAGTTGTGAAAGTGTCTTTCTGACAAATCAAGGAATGTGTTGCTGAATTATGCAAAAGCCTGCCATCAGAAATTTGCACATTTGTCATTATTTCGACGGCACTTTATACAACAGTAAATATTCAGATAACAGAACCCAGTAGTCATGCGACTCAACATGAGTAGCTACTTTTCACATACTTAACACAGACAATGTAAGAACAGCGGTGAAGTATATAAATACGACACAAACGTTATAATGCTGTCATTTTGCAAAATTCTCATCTAAAGGGACTAGAATGAAAGAGCAAGTAACAATTCAGTATTTTACCCCCAAGGCACCCCCTCAAGACTGCACATGAATAGGTTTGAACTCATAGCATAGGAAAAAGTTTTGAGACGTGGTAAAATTCATGTTCTCGGTTTTTGTTTTTGTTTTTTCGGCGTCTACGTAAAACCACTTGGTGGCGTGCAGCTCAAATCTGCAGTCTGGTCATGCAGTCAGATTCCTGACTTAAAGGAAACACAAAGCAAGTTGCCACATCAGCTAATACCGTTTAGCAAGATGAAGATGCTGTTACCTCAATACCAATACCCCAACGAGCAACATCAGTTTAAAGACCTTAAAGTGGACCTGTTAACACTCAAAGTCTTGAAGAAAGGTCAGGTCAAAGGGTAAAGGTCAGGTTTGGGGCACTAAGGTGATGTCAACACCTCTTAACACCTTCCTCATCCAGTTCGACAACTGTGCATTGAGCCAAATGTGGAAATGCCCTCCCGTTTTGATTTCTCTGCCGATTCGTCTCAGTCGCACCGACTTAGGAAGTCTGTCAGCAGTCCTTTTCTATTCTCTTAACCAATTAGGCACGGTCATTACTTCCCTCACTGTCTGAGGACGTGGCTCGTCCCAGTTCCCCGGCATCCCTGCGGGGCCATTGGTGTCTGAGTGTACCGGGGAGGCTGCTCCCAGCTCCATGTACAGTCGAGGGTCTCAGAGCTGTCCCGGGTGTACAGAGGAGGGGCTGGGGTCATCAGCGGACCCACCTCATCGACCACCGCTGCAGACTCAGCAGCTCCATCAGGACAAACATGGCTCTTCTGGGACTCCTCATAGGACGGAGGGTAGTGGCTTGGTCTGCAGAGGGAAAGACAATGAACTCAGTATTGCTGTTGCTACTTGCTTTGTTAATGTGAAAATTGATGCGGAAGACTGCATCAGCATCGTGTAATTCAAATTGGGTTTTGAAGCAAATACAAGAAATCCTGCTCTCAGCGTTTCAGACACATTTTGGACTCCTCCGTTGGAAGTGTGAAACTCGCTACAAATGGCGTGGTCACTATTTTGCAAAATGCTCACTATTTTGCAAAAGTAATTTAACTGCTCGGAAATAAAACGCATCAACATGGACAGTTCTGTGGCAGTCTACCTTTGCAAACAAAAATGTCTCTGATATTCAGGATTTTGTAAAGTGCACCCGCTTTAAAATAGACATATCGTCCGATACATAATCAGCGGGCATCATCCCTACATGTTCTCGTTAGAGTAAAAGTATTCGAATGCGTGTCACCTGTCAATAGTGCAGATATGGACGCGTCGATCGTGCCGTCCTCTTAAACTTCGTTGGCGCATCTTGCTCGTCATGCCATGACAGATTGTCCAGAAGACCCCGATGAGTATGGCCAGAAAGCCACAGGCAATCAAAACAAAGCCCAGGATGGCTGTTGGGGTGTAATAGGACGAGCAAACTTGCCGGGACACCAGGTAGGACCCGACACAGATCAGGGTAAATCCTACACCAGGCAGCCCCACACGGGCCAAGGACCACAGCCGCTTCCTCCCGCTCATAATAACCTCGCTTGTTGTCTCTATACAGATGTTCCCAGATGCTCATTTCCTCTTAACTCCCCCTCCCCTCTTCTGATGGTCTCTTTGCGTCTCTCAAGTGCTGCTGGGGAGTAGTATCATTTTGCATGTAAATCTACCTGTATGACTGTACTTCAGGTGGAAGCGGAGACAGGATGCAACAAATTGAACCTAAATTAGACACACTTATAACAGAAAACAACAACAACAACAACAAATAAAACCCCATGAAACACAGAAAAGATTGCACTAAATAACTGCAATGTTAGGTGTGTGACTGTGTGTGTGTGTCTTTATGCATTCGGGCGGAGGGGGAGGGGTGGTAGCTGGGCTGAGCCCGCCTACATGGTTGCTTATTAACACGGCGTTAATACAGAGTCAGGGGTTATGAGAGGGCTAGGACTGGTAATGAGTTTAAGACTCTGGTACAAAGGAAAAATGACTGGTGGTGTGGTAAACAACAGGTTGATTCTGGACCAGATGGTTAAGATATGGGCAAAAAATACAAAAATTACAAGCTCATCACTGCGGACACTATCCTGTCTTACAAAGAACATTAGTCAACTTCTGTCAGGATCACTTAATGTTGCTTCTGCTAGCTGAATAATCGCAGCATCGGCCTGAAAGGTTTTGCCAAGTCTCAGGGTTATGCGGTTTGAGGAAAGCAACCCTGGCCTGGACCAATGCGGTGCAAACTATGCCCATCATTGCTTGTTTCAAGACAAGAGTACTTGTTTCACGATGAACACTCGTTATTATGAGAAAGCTTCCCTGAGCAAGGAAAGAAATCCGAAAGCGAGAAACTTGATTTGAGGTCATCTTTCTTTTTTCGAGCAAATGTCTCGGAACAAGTCTTATAATCATGAAACGAGGACACTTTCTTGACATGAGCAATATCGTCTGCCGATGGGATGAGAAAACTGTACTAGCGACATCTTGAAACGAGCATTATGGGTCTGAAAACAAGATAAAATACCTTGATAAACTGGTCTTCTTTTTTTTGCTGCAGTGGATGAATATAGATACAGATGGGTGATAAATTAAAGGAAAAACCTGAATGCTTGACCCCTACAGTGAGGGGGTCCAGGGGCTCAGTTATGCTTGTAGGGGGCATTTTCCTGGCGTGGTTTGGGTCCACTTGTCCCCTTAGGAGGAAAGGGTCACTGCAAATCACTGCAAAGTTATTCTGAGTGATCACCTTCATCCTATGATGAAGCATTTCTATCCTGATGGGAGGGGTCTCTTCCGGGATGACAATGCCCCCCACCCACAGGGCACGAGGGGTCACCGAATGGTTTGATGAGGATGAACATGAAGTAAACATGTTATGGCCTTCACAGTCACCAGATCGCAACCAAATTGAACCTACGGGAGATTTCGGACCGACGTGTTAGACAGCGCTCTCCACCACCATCATCAAAACACCAAATGAGAGAATATCTTCTGGAAGAACGGCGTCCAGCCCTCCAGTAGAGTTCAGCGACTTGTAGACTCTATGACGAGGAGCATTGAAGCTGTTCTGGAGGCTCGCGGTGGCCCAACACCTTACTAGCACACTTTATGTTGGCTTTTCCTTTCATTTCTCATCCGTCTGCATATTGTGATTTGCACGCACACCAGCGGGTTTCGTCGCAACCCGCATGTGGGTTGCAGCAGGGGCCAAGCTGGATCGCAGGATGGCCACAATAAACACAATTTAAATGTTGATAACTTTCATGTCCGTTTCATTTGATTATTCATAGGCCGTGACTGAAAGCTAAAGAAGGGAATGCTGCACTGGCGAACAATACAGAGAGGATTGTTAATTGTCTCACTTTTTGACAGGTAATGATAATTTATTGGTTGTTTGACTACAAAGAAATATTTGGCGGGTCTTGAGCCAACATGTGTGCTCACAGCTAGGTCACAGCATGATGATGTTTGGGAACCCCTGATGTGTACTTAAGGCCACATATCTTGAAATACTGTATATCCATTCATTTTATCTGTCTGAATTGTGTCAAACAATGTTTGGAGGCATAATAAGCAGTTAGTGGGGATAAACAGATTAGATTTTGGTTGTACACGCTAACCACCTGCCTCACAGAGATAAAGCTGAAGATCAGACGAAAAGCCTCCTTTCGCCGCACACAGACTAAATGAGGGAAGGCAACTTTATTTATATAGCACGTTTTATAAACAAGGCAGACTCAATGTGCTTCACATAAAAAAGTAGACATTGTACAATAAAAAAGGCTTTAATAACTAACTCATAAAAAGACATTTAAATTAAAGAATGAAAGAATAAAATCAAAATGTAATGCAAAGTTTACAACTTTGCAAAATTCAAACTGCAAGGTTTGCAGTTTAGCAGGAAGCAATGGTAAACATATACTTTTTTTTTTAATATGGATTTAAAAGTAGTCAGTGTTGGAGCAAGTTTCAAATCTTATAGAAGTTTATTCCAGCTATTTGTTGCATAGTAGCTAAAAAGAAATGCATGTTAGGGCCAACACTGCCCGACCAGAGGAGGCGCTAGTGCAGCGACCAGGACACATACCCACATCCGGCTTCCCACCCGCAGACAGGGCCAATTGTGTCTGTAGGGACGCCTGAGCAAGCCAGAGCTTCGAACTGGCGATCCCCGTGTTGGTAGGCAATCGAATAGACCACCACACCACCTGGACGCCCTAGATTATCCTTTTTTAAGAGTGGCATGATGGCTGCAGTTTTCAGGGCCTGTGGGAAGAGACCTGAGAGAAGAGCTGTGTTGACAATTTGTAGAAGATCCAAGAACATGCAGTTAGAAACTTGTTTGAAAAAGCCTGTTGGCAGAATATGAAGGCAGCAGGAGGAGGATTTCAGATGATGTATTATGTCCCTGAAGTTTTTATGGTTGATAGGATCAAATTGTGACATGCTGTTTGAATTGATTTTAAGGTGGGGACAACACGTGTCCTGTACCTAATATGGAGGCACTGCTTGCCTATCTAACTTTCTGAATTTTGTCATTAAAGAAGGAGGAAAATTCCTTGCAGGCCCTGGTAGATACAAATTCAGAGGCTACTGCCTCTGGGGGGGGGGGGGGCCTGTTAGCCTGTCAACAGTAGAAAACGAGGCGCGTACGTTATTATTGTTTTTGGCAATGACGTCAGAGAAGTAGGACCACCTTGCATTTCTCAGTTCCAAATTATACATGTGCAGTCTCTCTTTATAGATTTCATAATGAACAGTAAGATTTGTTTTTCGCCACCTGCATTCAGCTTTAGGACCCTCTTTTTTTCTATTTTGACCAGTGTGGCACATCTCCATGGAGACCTTTTCTTACCGGAGACCACCTTCACCTTAGTGGACGCAGTAGTACCGATAACATCTGTAATTTTAGAATTAAAATGATCTACAAGATCATCGACTGAGACCCGAAAGAGGGCAGGTGTGGAAGAGAAAGCCTGAATAAATATTTCAGTGGTGAAGGGAAGGGAAGTGTGCATGTGTTAGATGTCTCGGAAACTGTTGTGTGTTACTGTAGTTGAATCTCATTGTCAGACATAGCAAAGTTCAAGAGTTAACACATTTCCAGTTCACGGTCACAACATACTGGGAATTTGGTGACTTGCTCACTGGGACACTTGCACATGACCCCAATTTGAGAAAGTAGATCTCCAACATCCACGACAGAAGAAAAAAAAGCAAAAGCTAATGTCAATTTCTATATTGACATTCGCTTGGTGCTTTCTGTGTATTACATATTCTGATTTCTATATATATAAAACGTGCAAGTTCTGATTTCTATATATATAAAACGTGCAAGTTCTGATTTCTATATATATAAAACGTGCAAGTTCTGATTTCTATATATATAAAACGTGCAAGTTCTCATTTCTATATATATAAAATGTGCAAGTTCTGATTTCTATATATATAAAACATGCAAGTTCTGATTTCTATATATATAAAACGTGCAAGTTCTGATTTCTATATATATAAAACATGCAAGTTCTGATTTCTATATATATAAAACGTGCAAGTTCTGATTTCTATATATGTAAAACGTGCAAGTTCTGATTTCTATATATATAAAACATGCAAGTTCTGATTTCTATATATATAAAATGTGCAAGTTCTGATTTCTATATATATAAAACGTGCAAGTTCTGATTTCTATATATATAAAACGTGCAAGTTCTGATTACTATATATATAAAATGTGCAAGTTCTGATTACTATATATATAAAACGTGCAAGTTCTGATTTCTATATATATAAAACGTGCAAGTTCTGATTTCTATATATATAAAACGTGCAAGTATCAGATACTGCCAGTAAAGTCTATGTAGATGAGATGTTAGTTGTAAAGTCCTCCGGTATATATTCTTCTTCTTTTTTTTAAACAGCCTGCTATTACTTGTGTATTTGCAGTTATAGATTGAATGCAAAGCAAAATGAGAATGTTTCCTTTATCTGATGTCAGTGTTTTTTTTTAATTGGTCGACAATATTCACGAGCTCATTTTGTCAAACCGAAAACAAACCATCGACAAAAAACTAATCAGAAATAAAACAGCCCAATGTGAACACGTGTGGAGTGAATTACTACGTTGTCCCACATCACTTCATAAGCATCAACCAGCGGGGGGGAAAAACATATCTGGCAGATGGAGTATGAGAGAAAGGTTAATCAAATTTGAATGTAATGCCATAAAATCAAACTCATTAACCTCCCATGTTTATTTTCATATGGGTTTGCAATACATGAAAATGAAGTATGAGTAGTACTCAATGCTCAAATACAAAACGGAACTCTGAGATTACGTAAATCCTGTGCAGGAATGTGGATGAAGGATATCCATGAGCACTGAGCATGCACTTTGGCCTCGGTGCATACTTGAAAAGCAATAAGGCCCAAACAAGGTTAACGAAGGAAAATATGACTTCCTTGTTACATAAAAGTGCGAAAACCAGCAGCACGAAAACAACGAAGATGCGCTAAATACGCCAGGACATGAGCAGCGTCCCAGTGCCGACGTTTTCTATTAATCTTTAACGAATGTTTACATGTTAGCATGTTAGCTAACATGTAAACATCCTGTTAGCCAGTACCATGAGGCCTTCGCAACTTTAGTTCTTCACCTTTCTGTGAGCGTGGGAAAACCCAAACTTTCTCAAGTATACCTATAGTGGTATCATATAAGGTATCGATGCTGAGCTTTTCCACATGCATTTAAATGTTTAAATGTCACATTGTGACTATTTCTATGTTTATGTGTTGTCTGGATTGTTTAAATTGATGTAGAATGGATTATACTTTCTGCTTTGTAAATTCATCATTATCTTTCTCTACCTCTATATTGAAGGCATGCCTCCAAATGACCTCGGAGCAATGTCCGAGCAAATAAAAAGACGCGTTTGCAAACTGCAGTATCAACCCGTCGGTGCACGCATGCCGAGGTGGTTTCAAGACGGTCAGTATGCATTTACATGGCACTCCCCTGCATTTGTCGTTCTACTTTGCCTCGTCCCACAACGTCTATTCCATGACGTACCTCGCTCTCTGGTTATCCATCAACATCATCATCAGTCAATAAATCAAATCCTACAGGTGAGAGATTGTGGATGGAACGGTGAGCTGTTCCCTCGGTGATATTATGAATGAAGTTTCTTCATAAGGCATCGAACACGCTATGTGCAACACCGTTATCAGACCTCAAATTGGTCCCATGAAGGTGTAAATGGTTTTACGAGCCCTTTAAGCCTTATCGGAACATTTAATCTTCTGACCTCAAGGCTGGGTAGAACCTCGGCTGTTGAACCATGGTGATGTTTTCTGCAGGTTACCCGCCTCTTTCTGTCTGATCATCCTGCAAGATAGAGTATCGGCACCTTGATAGATAGAGGAGGGTTTATCAAATGTGTCAATCGTGGCACTGTATGAATGTCTTGTATGTTGTAAATCACAAATTATAAATGATCTGCATTTGTATAGCACTTTTCCAGCTGCAACAGCCACCAAAAGCACTTTACAATCAATGAGTACCTCACCTTCACCCATGCACACACACACACTCATACATAGCCATGCGAGGTAACAACCAGTTCATTGGGAGCAGATAGGGGTTAGTTGTCTTGCTCAGTGTTTTTGCAAGGAGGAGCTGAAGCTCATACCACCAACCCTCCAGTTACCAGACGTCCTGCTCTCCCTCCCGGGCCACTGTGGGTCCAGATTATCACTCACAGTAGCAAATCAACACAACAAGTAGCTGAATGTGATGGCAGGCTTGCTAGATGAGATCAGATGAGATGAACTGGCCTGAGACCAAACTGTCCTCCATGTGTCATGACATCGGTACCAGTGATTTTGTCGGGCAGTTTCTCTTTTATGAGATAAGACAGTGACTCAAAGAAGACTGTCTTGGCTTGAGCCCATACGGCGGGTGGGCTCGGCAGTGACTGGCCGAGCCCCCGGTATGGATCGCACTATCAACTGTTTTGATGATTATTATGAGAATAATAAAACAGCGACTTCCAGGCAAAGTGATATTTGGTCTAGACTGCTCCTGAAATATACTGCCTCTAAGTAGCAGTAGGCATCCAGCATGTCAGAATAAAGCATTTTCCCCTAACTTGGTGTAATTTGCACAAAAGAATGGATCCCCCCCCCCATGAAAACAGCATTGTGCATCATTATAATAGATCCACGGAAGATAACAATTCTTAGATTAATGAGTTTGTTTGTTTTTTTCCCCTCCTTTTTATTATTAATTTTACTGAGTGCATCTCTGATGGTGTGTGGTTTTAGAAGTTTTGCTCTCTCAGAATCCAGTTTCTCACTGAAAATAACGAACATTGTTTAAGACCTAAGGCCTAATGGTTTCACAGTAGCAACAGGAGCTACAGGGTCACTGTGTCTGGTTTGCACGCAAATCACCACGGCAAACAAAGGAGAGAGTCTATTTTGAGAAGCTACCCAATCTTCCAAAAAAGTAACAGGATTTTGAAAAGAGAAGTGGCACGAAAGAGATTATTCCCCATCACCTGTGTTTATTTGTTTTACTGTATCCGGTTGATTTCTTTAGATCACATCTAGCTGAATCTAGCTGACTCAATTCATAATGGACAACTAAAACACTATAGAGATACTCTTAAAAAGGTCTATGGCTCCAGGGAGCTGTTTATTTATTGTGTTAACAGTCAGTCAGTAAAAGATGCATGGTCACTCGGTGAATCCTCAAAAATTACAAAATTACACACGCACACACACACACACACAGAGCATAATACAGGTTCCTATAGACCTCGTTATTGAATGATAATTTTAGACAGAAAGAGATGGAGGGCCATTAGCTGTGGGGGCAGGAGTGAAGGACTGGTGATTAATCAGTGGGACTCTGATGAGAACCTGCTGTCCCTCTTTCATTAATACACATCAGGGTTGGACTGCGTACTCAGCGTTACACAACTTTGCTCATATTTTACAATATCGCGCATTGTGTTTTGTCACAAAAGTGTGACAGGAGTTGAGAACACGTGTAGACGTGGACATAGTGTTGGAGGTCCGATAGCATGGTCGGGTCATACACGCAGAGAAGAAGACAGTTTTAATGCAAATGAAAAATTTTCTTTTGCCTACAACATTGTGCATGTGCAATATTGGTTGCCGAGTCATATGCAGTAGTACCATAAGAGCTCCAGTGAGGGCGATGTTGTATTATTATTTTTGCTTCTAGTGCCATTAGGAAGTAAGGGGAGCCCTGCACAACCATTGGTAAACACCGTTTAATGTGGGAATATTTAAAAAGGATGAATTTCAGCTAGCAAGGAAAAGATGGTGCGGGACAACGCGCTGTCCTGAATAAAAGGAAGCCACATTGGTGAGACTCGCGATGAATCTTTATAATGATCACATGCACGGATTACGTGCACGAGAGGCCGGGGCCTTTCCTCAACCAAAACAAAACCATCAATTTTGTTATGAAACGTTAGATTCCTAATTGTATTATGAAACCATCCCCCGGACTTGTAGTCCCCAACGTAACTCTAATGTGAACCAGTTGGGAGGGGAGAATGGTTGCAGCCTGCCTGGTTTCCATAATCACTTTCAAGTGCGAGGGGGAATTGTGGTTCGGATAGTCCGCATTTTGTCACAGAATATAAATCTCCCGGGTTCCCAGCGTCAGATAACGTCTGTATAAAACCACTCGCTTAGTTTCCAGCCGTCGTTTTCATCATCTTGGCGGGACATTCGTGTGGATCACAGAGTTATGCTCGACTGTGAAGGCTATACTAACAACTAAGCTCAGAAAAGTTGTGTCATCAGGAAAGCCGTGGAGGATTCACTGCGCTTCCAGTCCTAGGGTGCAAAGCCCTGTACAATGAAGTGACTGCATATGCATTCAAGTATGGGTGGCCTCGGCAGGGACTGAACCCTTGAGCATGGCACGTGTGAGTGCCATGCTCAAGGGACACGCTGCCGTTACACCAGGCGCTCCACCGACTGAGCTACACAGGGAGAACAGGAAAGAAGAAGGGCGGTTTCTGAAATTCAGATCACGTCTGTTTCGTTTTTATTTCCTAACTCATCTGCCTATTCATCTGTCTACCTCAGCTTCAATTCCCTGTACGCCCTCGGTCACTTCAACTCTCTCTCTCTTCCTGTATGCCTGTTGTTTATCTGTCCATTTATCAGTCCGAATGATGATGCCACTGTCATCTCAATGTGGCCGTTACTGCCACCGTGACGCCCCTTCTCTGGTGGGACATGTGCGCTCGCTTGTAGTGTAATGCTGCGTTTTCCCGTAGTAACCGTATAAACACCTATGGTTGTCTGGGCCAGCCAAGGCAAAGAAGGGATCAATGAGGAGATCAATAGGGTCCCTGGGAGTCCTAATAGCCCTGTTACTGCTCCTTGACTCCCTGCCCGGCTGCCTGATAAAGCAGCACAGAGGAAAGGGGTGGGTGGGTGGGTGTGGGGGCAGTATGTGTGTCATCTAGACCCTGTCTACAACCCATACAACCCCCCCCCACACACACACAGACACACACCAGCAGCAGCAGCACTACCACCGCCCTACCACCATCTGTATTTAGACTTGGCCTGTGGTACAGCGCAAGAGTGTAATTGTGTAATTGCTCACTGGGACGGCCGTTGGTGCAAGTATGCATGGTTAGTTCTCGATGAACCTAACACGCTGTTGTTCATTTGTCGATCACTTTTATCAGTGTCTAGACCAGTGTTTCTCAACCCAGTCCTCAAGGACCCCCTATCCTGCAGATTTTCATTGTAACCCTGCATAGGTAGCCCTGCTTGTACTTACTCGACCAATCATCTCGCAGCACTTAATTGTGCAAGGTGTGCAACGTCTGACAAAATTCATTACTGATTGGTTGAATAACTACAAACAGGTCCCTATTCAGGGTTGCAAAGAAAATCTGCACGATAGGGGGTCCTTGAGGACTGGGTTGAGAAACACTGGTCTAGACTGTCACAGCAGTCATGCAGATAAGGCAGGCTTGTGTTTTTTTTCCCTTACACTGTGTCGTCCGACTAGTGTTTGAACATATATGCTGTAACGAGGCTGCAGCTTGAGAGGCGTGTCTCGTTTAGAGAGGAATGGTTTGACACCGGGGTGAGTGAAGGATGCACACAATACGCCAAGACAGAACGTTGTTTTTTTATTGTCATCACAGGTATTTTCCTGGTGGACCTCTGGGCTATTTTTCTTTATTTTTCAGGGATCAAAAAAAAAAAAGGTAACCATGGGAGCAGCTTTTGGGTACATTTTGAAACGCTTAGATGTTTGTTGTGTAATGAAACGATGTAGCGGTACAACACATATCACTCTGGCCTCAGCTACCACCATCTTTTGTACTGCGTTTAAGTAAACACGGTACAAAAGATGGTACTGTGTTTACTTAAACAGTACCATCTTTTGTACCGTGGCCATAAGTGCACCGCAGGTTCTGAAATTGCACCGATAGATTTATGCTGAAAATGCACAGCACACCGTGGCTATGTGCTATGCACACTGCTGTGTTTCGACTCGGTGTAACATGAACACACCTGGCAGATTTTCTAGGTAATCTGAACTCGTACTGTTGTCTTTTTCTTTTGCTGTAATACGCACACGCAACGGTGACGTGCGGTTGAGGTGGGGGTGACGTGCGGTTGAGGTGGGGAGGGGGGTGGGGGGGGGTAGTGGGGGACAAAATCGATTCCAGTCCACTTCGGCCCTGTTCAACATGTGCGCATGTCGTCCTACAGAAATAAGCTTGTGATCTCCGCGGAAAACGGGCCTTGCACTACATACATCACACGCCGCCGATGTAAGGACGTCAAGTTCAAAGATCTGCAGGGGAGCCATGTTGGAGGCAGATGTTCCTCCGCATAGCGAGAGAGTCAACCGGAGTTCCCGCATTACGTTCCTCTGGGGTGAGATGATAAGACGATGGGGGCCGGGGGGCCGGCCTGCGTGGGCCAGGGGGAGAGGTAATAATCGCAGAGTATAACTCAGGGTAATGAAGGCTCCACCACTAGATCAGCCATAAAGAATGATAGGGAGGCAGAGGGGGGGGGGAGGGCCGCTCATGCATTTGACCTCCGCTGGCATTCCTCCACCTCCTATAAATTTGTCCTGTGGTCTGACTCCAGGCAACCCAAAATAGGGGAGAAGGAGCAAGGAAAGGAGGGAGCAAGACGGATTGATATATAGAAAGAGAGAGCGAGCGAGGTGGGGGGGGGGGACAGGCTGAATGGGAGAGAGAGAGAGAGAGAGAAGAGATGGAGCGCGTGATTTACATCCGTCCCCAGCATAGACGCAGATGGGTGAAAATCCCGTCTCTGATCTGTAGAGAAATATAAAACTTGCCTCCGTCGGGGCAGTTGAGCATCCAAATGGCGTGCTGTTGCCCTGCACTGGAACTCTTGTGAACAAAGAGACAGATAAGTAGAAAAGTCCCTTCGTTTGGTTTCTTTAAAAAAAAAAAGGGGGGGGCCTCGCCGGAGACTGGAGTCAACCTGCGGTCCTCCGCCGGCGCTGGGTGATATATGAAAACGTTCAGGAAATAAATCACGGCGTCTATTACCGTCAAACAAGGAAGCATTGTGCCTTCTCACATCCAACTCGTTCACAATCTCCCTCTGTCCCCTCCCTCTTCTCCCCCCCCCCCCCCAGATCATCGGTATGCAGGCGGTGTGGCAGTGCACTGTGGGCAGACTGGGCTGTGCTGCTCCCCTCTACATGTCTGCTAAATGACAGTAATTATTTTCCTGGGCTGCAGGCGACTCATGCATGTTTTATTTCCACCTCCACCTCCCCCATCTGCCTGACTGCACGGCCATGCATGGCACACTGTGGTGGAATGAGAGAAAAAAGAGGGGGGGAGCATTTTATTTCTCTCCTTACCTTGCTATGGCTCCCTACTGGGTTTTCCAACCCAAGTTTCCATACCGTCACGGGGCCTGGTCTTCCACTCCTATAACACCAGGAGGACGGTTACGGGAGCTGACAGATGCTCCTAGACTGGTCTCGTGATGGTCTAGACGGAGATAAACACGCCTAACGGTGGTCGGCGTGCGCTGGCTGCTGTTAGAAGCACTCCGCCTCAAAATGGCCTCCGTGTTGCATTCAAGGCCTCGGTGCCACTTGGCGTTGCGGTGACGT